>NW_008339916.1:1535627-1543040 GCF_000622305.1 Nannospalax galili
GCAATGCCGCGGAGGTCAGAAGAGGGCTTCAGATTCCCCTGGAACTGTAGTTAAGGAAGGTTCGTAGCCGCCATGTGGGTGTGGGAATCAAACCTGGGTCCTCTGCAAGAGAAGTCAGTGCTCTTAACCGCTGAGCCATCTCTCCAGCCCAGCAAATATCATTTTTTACAGCTTAATAAAATTTCATTTTCTACAGGTACAACATTTTCATTATCCTTTCATCAACTGCTGGACATCCAGGCTGTATCAATGTCCCAGCTACTGTGAATACAGCATTGATGAACTCACATGAGCATGTGTCTCTGTAGTAAGAAATAAGAGTCCTTTCGGTCTATTTCTAGGAGTGATATATATCAATAATATGGCAAATCTATTTATAACATGTTGAGTAAACAGTACACCAATTTCCATAGTGCATTGAGTACTCATCACACCGATTTCCATAGTGTCTGCAGCAGTTTGCACTCCCACCACTGAATGATGTATCCCTGTTTCCCGCATCATTATCACCACTTTCGTCTTTTGTTTACTTAATCCTAAGTGTTCTGACTGGGAAAAAATTAAACCTCAAAGTAGTTTTAATCTGCATTTTCCTGATGTCTAAGCATGCTGATCTCTTTTTAAACTACTTTTAAGACCTTTGTGTTTGTTGTTCTGAGATCTCTCTGTTTAATTCCATAGCATAGGAAGTTGGGAATGAATGGGGGGATGGATCTCAGAGGAGTTCAAGGAAGAGTGCAGTATGAGTATGATCAAATGCATTGTATGCATGTATGAAATAATTAATACAAATATATTTAAAAGGAAATATTTCACAGGATTTTATAGTTCACATTTCATAGTCACTTATAAACACTTTTATATTAGAACTTCACTCTGGGTACTTTGCATGAGACACTTTTCCTCTTTCATCCACCATGACAATGACGATGGGTTTTCATGGTGACTGAGTTTCTGGCCATATTCAAGAAAGATGTGAGCAGATGACCAAAATAGAGCAATTGACAAAATGAATGAATACTGCAGCTTTTGAGAAGGTGTTATTACTTCTGCAACTGAATAAATCTCCTGTGCTTTCTTACTCAGAAAATGCTGCTTGGAGAACTTGTCTCTAAAACTGACACTGTGTACCACATTCCCCCTTATACTTTGGGTTTATCTAGAATTACTGAAATTCATTAAACAGATTTTGTTACAAAGTGAATGAACAGCAAATATTGTTTATTAGATGTCCATAACTGACATCAGGCCATGCAACATTTTACCACTATAATTTTCCCTGGGGCACTAAACATCTTATTTCCCAGTGAAGAGGAGAGTAAAAGTATTTAAACTGAGGTTGACAATGTGAAAACTTAATGGATTGTCCCTAAACATAAAACCTAGTACCCTTACCTACAGAAGTAAAATTGGGTTGTCTTGATGAGGGAGACTGAAATCACATCATCCTGGGGGTTAGTCATAAAATGACATGTTATCAGTATTGTTGGTCATAGTGTGAAACATACTAATAAATGGTCAGAGTTAAAACTCAAGCATCATCCTGAAAGAATAAAAATACATAAGTAAAAAAAATTAGTGCAACTGGAGATAATATTAAGTAATTGAAATCCGTCTTATAAAAGCAAATATAAAATTTTCTACCATTGTGGTTCTTAGATTTTGTATAGTCAGATAATATCATGTATGTATATATGACTTTAATATAGCTGTAAATGTTTCTAAGGGAGAACAGGTGGAAGTGTTATCATGTGAGGCAAGAACAGAAGAGTAGGAAATCTGTTGGAGATAGGCTTAACACACAATATATACTCATACGTAAACTAGAAATTACAGTGATTTTATTTTGTACATCAACTTTCTGTATTTCTGAATCAAGAATAAGGGATGCAAAAATAGACAAGTTTCTAAGAGTAGCATTTCCTGAAATTTGTGGTTTAGCGATATAACCTTTAGAAATCTTTCAGAAAAGTCTGGGGTTGTTATGTTAATAAAAAAAAATGGGCACTCTAAAGCAATAAAAATCCATTAGAGCTTCCAACTTTCAGATGGAGTCGTTAGTCAAATGTTTCCCCTTTATTGCTGAATAAAAATGAGTGTCCAAGAGACTTCCCCCTGCTGGACTATGATTATTTTGTAAAATTTATTAATGGAAAATTTTAAGAATTGTGATTACAGAATTTAGACAACACTAATGGCTTCCTGCCATAAAATTTTTCTCTAATTCCACTATCCTGCAGGCTGAAAATTAAAATAATTTGGTAGTAATTTTCTAGAAATTTTTAATATCATTGTAGGTCACATTTCAAGACCACCACTTTTTATTCAGTCCAAAAATTTCTGAAATATTCACCTGCAATTCAACGTGTTCTTTCATTTGACAAGCATACATTTTCCTTACTCTATGCCAGGCTATGCTATACTCTCTAACTGAGGTGCTGCTTCCTTAAGCACACCATCATAATTGTTCTTCTCCATGATGATGTATGTAATACTAATAACTGAACTTACTTTTCTACCCACTCTGTCAGTTATTTCTCAGTGCCTTTTCTTTCTAAATTTCATCACACCTCCTCCTTCTACATAGGAGATATTTAAGGCTAAACAAAGTTACGAGTCTTGTCCTAATTCACATATCTTGAAAATGAAAGATGGGGAATTCAAAGTAAACCCTATCTGACTACAAATCACCATGATCATGGACATTATGCATTTCACATATAAATGCATTGTGCTTTGTCATCCTTCCATGAATGGAACGATTGTATCCTCTGTTCATGTGCACCCCTTTAACAATTCCATTTCTGTGCCATTTATCTGCTCCTTTTTCTCATGATTCTGTTTCTCTTACTTGTTTGTGAGCTCATTAATGGAAAGACTGCACTCCCTGCATTTGCTTCCTTTATCCCCAAGTGGTTATATGTTAGATCATTAGTCAAGAGTTGATTCCTTTAGATGGGATCATCATTTCTAAGGGTCATTTTTTTCATAGAATAACAAATTTTCTACGGATAGCCTTAGTTTCCAGAGTTGTTTCATGTACCAGCTTCAATTTTATATTTGCAGTGGTAGAATGAATGATGTAAAATGGGTACAGATAGTTAACCACATCACAACATATAATCCTCACACAATTCATATAGAAATACCTAAATGTTCATTAAATTGCTTTTTAAAAGATGATATAGCATCTTTGAAGTGCCACTTCACAAAGTTTAATTAAATGGTCCTAGATGTTGCCTTGAAAAATTAAACCAGAACATTTGAAAGTGAAAAAACATATTTTAGTATTATCACATCTTCTCTATGAAGACACATGCAATATAGATTCTCCTGGTAAATTTTTGTAGACACAGAGGAAATTATATACAATAACATTTCTTCTTCTTATTGATTGCTGTGAATATTGCAAACACTCATCTTTTTGATTCTATATTGTCTAGCTAAGCTATCTTAGTCTGAGATTCAACCTCAGTTCTGACATAATTAGTATTGCCTCAGCTTTTAAAACATGTGTTTAATATTTGGTACTACATGCATTTTTTAGTCTCAATTTCCTAGATAAGAAAGTCATAAAAGAATGAATGGCAATCTCACATGCATATTTCATTAGAACAATGATGTTTGATAAGAAGTACCTAATTAGAAATGTGATTTTCTACACAATACATAAAGTATATTTTACTTACAGTTTATTGTACGCTTCTTACCATGGTTTCCAGTTTGCCTTATTATCTTCCTATCCTTTAAGCATTCACGTAATCCAAATTGTATTAGTATCTTGTGCTACACTATACAGAAGTAAATGACAAGCAGTTGAGACCGTGTGCTAGAATGGGTAAAAAGCCAAATGTGTTCATTTCTCTTTCTTTTGGCTGACTGTAGATAATAAAATATTGAAAAATGTACAAATTTAAGCAGGGGAAAATGTTAACTGCCCAAATGTTAGCAGTTACTTATGAAATTGCATGTGTAATGATGTCTGTCAAGAGGGTGATTTTGTAAAGGACAATTAGTCTCACCAGAAAACACTTATTGAAATTTATTTGTAGTGAAATGAACCTGAAAGTATCACATGAATTGTATTTGACAATTAAGCTCCACTGGAAACTGCAGATCTGAAGAACAGGGGGATTATATGTGTGGAAATAACAGAACTGATTAAGTGCTTATTGTGTAGTACTGCCGCATAATAAAATTCCCTCGGGATATGAAGGACCATATTCATCAAATTTAGCAAATATATTGAGAAAATGAATCACCTCTCACGTACCATAGGCATATCAGCTGCTACACTTGTCAGTAGATACATTTCACGTTCTCAAGCATTGCTTTGCACTGACTTTCGTCCATGAAGGACTCAGGATTAAGGCTGCACTTACTCCCTCATCTTTGTCTTCTTTTTCAACATTAAATCAGGAATTTAAACTAGTAACTTTGTCTATTTCTTCAAGAAGTAAAGTAAAACATGGAAACTTTTTCCAAGTAATTAAAAAAGACAAGTCTTGGAGCTGGAGAGATGGCTCAGCAATTTAAGAGAACTGGATGCTCGTGTAGAGGAATTGGGTTCAATTTCCAGCACCAACATCCACCTAAAAACCATAACTGTAGCTCCAGGGGATCCAACTCCCTCTTCTGAACTCAGCAGGTATGCATGGCACAGGTGCACTTACAGACATCAAGTCAAAACACTCATATACATAAAAATATAAATAAATAAAATTTAGAAAGAGAGTTCTTGAATCTAGTCTGTGAATGTGAGAAGATACTGTTTTATAAAGCATTCGAGAAAGCAAAATCAGAAAATTCAGCATAATTCTTTGTGCTTGCAGAAAGTGGTATAATAGAGAGAAACATGGGATGTAGGTTGATGCCTTAGATGTGCCATTATTTTGTGGAAATTCTTAGAAAAAAGTTTGAACTCTTCTAAGTTTTTAAATTTTTTATTTCTTTTTAAAATTTTATGCATATGAGTGTTTTGCCGGCATGTATGTAAGGGCACCTGTGTGTGAAATGCCTGTGGAGGTCAGAAGAAGTCATTGAATCCTCTAGAAATGGAGTTATGAATGGTTGTTACTCACCAGGTGGATGCTGGGAGCTGAACCTGTTTCCTCTGCAGGAGTAGCCAGTGTTCTCCAATAACGAGCCACCTCTCCAGGCGCGTTTATGGTTTTTTGTTTTGTTTTGTTTTGTTTCACTTTGCTTTGTTTTGAGACAGCGTCTCACTATGCAGACCAGGTTGGCCTTGAACTCAAAGAGGTCTGCCTTCCTCTGTCTCCGGAGTGCTGGGATCAAAGTTGTGTGCCTCCATGTCTAGCCCTAATGAACTCTTAATCCTAATCTTAATCTTAATTTTATATGAGATGTTGTGAGTCCTAAATGACATGGTGTCAGGTTTCTGCCTATGTGAAACTTTTTAAAGTGCAAGATAAGCCACAGATGTTATAGGGTATGTGTTCTCAGAAAGTGTAATTAAAAGACAAATATGATACCAGTAATCATACCTTTTAGAGGTGTAGAGAACTAATTTAATGCTACCACACATGTCAAGACACCATCCTTTACCTCTGATCCTCAGACCCATTTCTGTCCTTCATATAAACAGACTCTTTAAGTCACTCAAATTCTTTGTACTTAAATTTCAAATTTTATATAGATAGCACTTTGCTATTGTGCTGGTTAGCAGTTCAGGCATGTGACAAAGTATGATCCCCTGCCTCTCTGCTTCTGTAGAGGAGAGGAAAGGGTCAAGTGACAAGGATGTCCTCTTCAAGGGCACACCCCCAGTGACACAACTTCATTCAACCAAGCCTCCACTCCTTGAGTTCCTACCACATATCAATAATCTCTTTTTATTTTTAATACATCAATGTATTAATCCATTTTTTATGGTAGAGCCCTCCTAATCCAATCCTCTGTGGAAACAGCATCACATAGGCACCTAGAGATGTGCCTGAACACTCCTTTAGGCTTCTCTGAATGTAATTAAGTTGAAATGACGTTCAAGATGATTATCATATCTATGGATCTTGACATATTGATAGAGATAAAGACAGAAATAGAGACTGTGACATAGTGGATATATAGTGCAACTCTAACATTGTATTTTCGGGATCTCTCCATGTTGTGATATGCCCCTCTATTTCCTTGCAGGAAATTACTATGAATTAAGCCATTGCATGTCTCTTCATGCTTGCCTCATGTATTCTCAGGTGAACCCTTTCCCATTATAAAGCCAAAGTACTAATAAACATGCTATGGCATGTCACCAAAAGAGATCCCAGGAAAGATTACGTTTCTCAAAGGCATTAGAAAAGGAATGGAACAGCTAAGATTTTTTGGCACATTTAATTCCAGACCTTGTCTACTTGGTTAGTCAAACATTCTCCTCACAAGTCTGATAGTTTCTTCTTTGCCTTATACTCCTCAAGACATGATAGTACCCTGATTTCAACTGTTATCGATGTAATAGATACCAATCACTGGTTTTATTTAGAAAGGTTGTTCTGCAGTAGAGTGAAACAGTATATTTATTATCCGTTCATATTTTTTTCATTTGTAAATTATCCCTTACATTACTTGCACCGTTATTTGTTAAGTTTGCTTATTTTATTTTATTTTATTTTATTATGATTATTTTTTTTGTCTTCTGATCTCTACTTCTTTGCTTTGGCATGCATTGCCCCCACCGACACAATAATAGTAATCTCCTGGCATCCTTCATAGGTTAGAGTGGAGCTGGTGAATCCTCAGATACCCTACAGCTTGCTTTGTGTCAAGCCTTGAATTTATGGACAGGTCTCAAAGCTCATTCTACCTTGGCATTTCTGGAGAAATGCACTCTTCAACTGTGTGGAATCCTTCCAACTTCCATCCTATCCATGAGGATGGCTTCCCCCTCTTCACTTCCCAAAATGTTACATTTAGAAGAGCCTGGAGATACAAGGAGCTGGACAGTCTCGCGGGCACTTGCTGGAGCTCTGAGGACAGAGTCCTTACAACAGGACAGTCTTTGTGAGGGGGAGACTGCAATCAGGTGTGATATCCTTACTGATCCTGGCTCTGCCCTTGAAGTCTGAGAGGGGTTTGGGTTCTACACCTCCACCACTTTCCTGGCTTGAGGGTTTCAAGAAGGTGGCTCCCCAGTGTCTTGGCTACTCCAACCACTTAGGTATCTGGTTGGGAGGCCTTCATGGAGTTGCAAGACAGATCACGATCACCCAGTCATATAGCTGCTGGCCCAGTTACCTCTCATCTTGGGTAGACATTTCTCATGTGGGCAGTAACAAAGACTAGTACCCAACTATCCAGTTAGGCTTGAGAGCCACACTGCTCAGTTCCTTGGTTCAAGTCCAAACCCTACTGGTACATGTATGATTTATTTTATTTTATTTTTATTTTTTTTATTTAAAT
>NW_008339916.1:1543506-1544102 GCF_000622305.1 Nannospalax galili
CTTTAAAAAAGATCCATTTCATTATTAAAATACACAGTTTCATACAGAAAAATTCATTTTCAGTGTAATGGACATTAAGATGTTTGCACATGTGTTTCTAATCTCTGTATATCTTATTATTACTAGTCACAGTCGGTTACTTTCTGAGCTCCTTGGCATCTGAGCATGAATATAAACTCGTCAGATAGACAGCCTTCCTCTCCCACTAGAGCCTCTATACTCTGCCATCCCTGTCACTGTCTATTGTGTTGTCAGCACCCTCAACCATTCCCCCCTGTCTGCCATTCTGGCAAATCTAGTCAGCCAGAGGTCCCTGTTCCAGGAGGGTCAGCTGTTCCTCATCTACGGCAATCCATTGCCAGTATTCCTTTCGATAGAATTGGGGTCTGCTGTTCATTTTTCCAGTAGTATGTTGGGATACTGTCTGGAAGAGCCTTTATCCATCCTGGTCAACAACTCGACTGAAGGTATCGCCTGTCTGGCTTTGCTGTTTGTCAAGTAACTTTTAGTTATATATATATATATATATGTATGCTCTTATGAAATTATATTGGCCCCTTTAATCTTTGGTTATACTTCCCTTTTGGGTGTTTAAG
>NW_008339916.1:1546973-1547414 GCF_000622305.1 Nannospalax galili
TATAGTTGATTTTGGGGAAGGTTCCATGGGGTACTGAGTAGAAAGTATGTCCTTTGGTGCTTGGGTGGAATTCTTGGTAGATGTCTGTTAAGTCCATTTGATATATGGTCTTGTTTAATTAGGATGCCTCTCTGTTAACTCTTTGCCCTGTTGACCTTTCTAATGGAGACAGTGGAGTACTGAAGTCCCCTACTATTAATGAGTTGGGGTTAATCTGTGTCTTAAATAGTCCTGTATTTTTTTTAATGAAGTTGGGTGCACCAGATTTTCGTGAATATATGTTCATAATTGTAATATCTTCTTGATTGATTGTTCCTTTGATCAGAATGAAGTGGCCCTCTTTGTCTCTTCTGATTATATTTAGTTTTAAGTCTATTTTATCAGATATTCAAGCAACAGCACCTACATATATCTTAATAGCATTCATTTGGGATATATTTT
>NW_008339916.1:1548930-1572939 GCF_000622305.1 Nannospalax galili
GGTGGTGCAGGCCCAGGGAAGCAGAGAGAGATGAAGGCAGGGCCAGGACCAGAAGCGTGCTCCTGGGGCCCAAGAAAGGGTCTGAGTTGGTCTGGGTGAGAAGGATCAGGAAGCAGTATTGGTTCCCCAGGTGTCTGGGGCCCCAAGACTAGGAATGTCACAGGGCCCAAACTAGGAGTATAGAACAGCTGGGGGGATGGAAGGGTGAATGTGATTTAGGGAGTCCTGGTGCAGAGGGCAGGCAGGGCCAGGACCAGAAGCGTGCTCCTGGGGCCCAAGAAAGGGTCTGAGTTGGTCTGGGTGAGAAGGATCAGGAAGCAGTATTGGTTCCCCAGGTGTCTGGGGCCCCAAGACTAGGAATGTCACAGGGCCCAAACTAGGAGTATAGAACAGCTGGGGGGATGGAAGGGTGAATGTGATTTAGGGAGTCCTGGTGCAGAGGGCTGCGCTATATATAGACTTACCCCAAGAGGCCAGAGGATAGTAGTCTATTTTATTTTTATTATATGTACATGAGTGTATTGCCTGCATACACATAAGTGCAATCTCATTGTGCAATGCTGCCAAAGGTAAGAAGAGGGAGTTGGATTTCCCTGGAATGGGAGTTAGGGATGGTTGTTGGGTGGCTGTGGGTGCTGAGAATCAAACCTGGGTCCTCTGCAAGAGCAGTCAGTGCTCTTAAGCACTGGGTAATCTCTCTAGCCCCAAGTTTATACATTTTCTTGGTGGTTTTCAGCAAGTTCTTTGTATTCTTTGACTATTAATCTTTTTTCCAGTTTTACATACTAGAAAAAGCTTTCAATCTGTCACCATTTCAGTAAATTTGCCTTCATTTATCATTGTTATTCTATTTAGATACAGTTTTGTTTTCTTTTGACACATTATGGCTTATATTTTGGCTATTTTAAGAAGATGATGTGTAATTTTATTTATTTTAAATATTTCATTTATTATTTTATTTTATTTATATGAATGTATTGCCTGCATATAAGTGCACCCATGTCATGAAATTCCTGGAAAGTCAGAAGAGGGCATTGGGTCCCCTGGAACTGGAACTACTGGCAGTGGTTCACTGCCCTGTGGGTGCTGGGAATTGAACCCACATCCTCTGCAAGAGCAGTCAGTTTTCTTAATCAATAACCATGTTTCTAGCCCCAACATTGTATATTAAATTTAAGTACTTTTATTTATTGTATTTTTGCTAACATTAACTTCCCTTTTCATGTTTGTGCTCTTAATTCACATTATGAATAAGCTTCTCAACACTGTATATTACATTATCTTTATTCACCAGTTGAAGGTGCAGCTTTTATTGAATCTCTACTTCTGAGCACCAAACTTTTTTCTTTTCTTCATCAATTCTTTCTATATCTTTGAAAGGAATGCATTTTTGTTATTCTGCCATTCTGGCAAGTAAACTAAAATTAATAGTTAAATAATATAGGCCAGGCACCTTTTCATTTCTTCTATCTACATAAACTCTTATTTTCAATGCAACATACAAAGTAGTTGCTGTTATTGTATCCACAAAATAAGATGGAAGCTAGTGGCTCATAGCGATTAAGGAACTTGTACAAGTCCTACAGATAGGAAATAGTAAAATGTAGATTTTAATCATGGCAGTCTGAGCTACTTACTTTAAATAGTAAGGTTAACCTGATTCTTCAATATAAATGGGTACTTTGTAGGCATTAGTGCAGTGCTATTGTATAGTAAACAGATATAACAGGACATTTAGAAGACACTGAAATGAGTGCTTTGAGGCTCCATAACTTATGTTAAGATACATAGTAAAGCATATTGGCAATATAGGTTCTTTGGTGTGATATTGGCATAATTGCAGTATTTAAATTTTCAAATTCATGAATATTACATGTTTCTCCATTTGCTGATATGATTTAAAATGTGTTTTTAGAGTTTTACTTTTTTGAAAATGAGTCTTATGAAATCGATGTTCATTTCTAGATGTAAAATCTGTTGCTATTCTGAAGTTGCCTTCTTTTCCTTTTAGAATTCATTATTATTGGTGAAAGTGAAAACACTTGGTTCATAAATGCTAAAGGTTCATAAAGGTTCATACACCACAACTCCTCTCTCTCTCTCTCTCTCTCTCTCTCTCTCTCTCTCTCTCTCTCCTCTCTCTCTCTCTCTCTCTCTCCCTTTTAAGGCAAGGTATCACTATTTAGACAAGACAGAGACAAGTTCACCATCCTCCTGCCTCCATCTACTGAGTGCCAGATATACAGGGATGTCCGGTGGTTGTTCTCTACTATAATAGTTGTAATGAGTTTTATGCATTTTGGATGACATCTTTGTAGAACATCCTATAATGACAAATATTTTTTGTTTCTTCTTTATAATCCCAAGCTGCCTTTTATTTTATTAATTCTTTGGGAATTCAATACAATATATTTTGATCATATTTATCCCTCATCCCCCAAATTTTCCCATATCAACTTTCCCCTTCCCTACCCACCTAAACTTGGGTCCTCATTTATTTTAAACCAGTTGAATTCAACTTGTGCTGCTCATATCCTCTTGCATTTGTGGCCACACTCTTAAAGAAAACTAATCTCCCACCTCCTTTCTTCCTAACCCAGTAGCTATCAATTTCCAGTAGCGCCTCAGCTGGGGTGAGATGTCCTGCCCACATCTCCATCCATGCTATGAGATTGTCTGGCTTGAACTAATCCAGGTTTTGCGCTGACCATCACAACCAGAATACAGTTCCATTTTAGTCATCCACCAATTCTAGCTCTTAGAATTTTTCTTCCTCTACTTCTGTGACCAGTTCTGAGCATTGGCAGGAAGAATGTGACATAGGGCTGTCCTATTTAGAAATAAACATTCTGCAGACAATGGCCCGTAATGGTTTTGGGGGTTACCTATGGGAATTCACTGGCTGACAATTCAAATAGTGATAGCCTACTCCTGTATCTGTGATTTTTATTTGTTAGTCTATGGTATCCAAAAGTAGCATTTATTGGTCAGATTTTGGAACTTTTAGACTATAGTTAAAAAAGACATTGAGTTATTTTGTTCTTCTTGCTTAAATCTTAAAGGTAACAAGCTGGGAGATTCTCTATTAAATGATTTCTTTTGTATTTTTTTCATAATTTAGTACATGTATGTAATTAAATTAGGCCACATACACCTTCAATAATCAAACTAACAACCTCCAAAACTCATTTGTTTCCCAAAATGCTCTCTACTAATTTCCATGTCTGTTTTATTATATTTTTGTGCCCCACTGAGTTTCTTCAGGGTTACTTGCATGAGCATGGTTGAGAAATTGATCACTTGATTATGGACAAATAGCTAGTGTCTACAGCACTAAGAAAATGATTGTCCCCCCCCCTTTGCAGTACTTAAATGCCAATGTCTATTCAGGAAAGGATAGGCTGCCAAAGCCCCTGCCACACTTGTGATGAAATTATGTGTTTGTCAGGACCAGTAACTACTAGTTCAGTTTCTCCAAGAGTCCCATAGTCAGGTCATGTTCAAATACTATCACATGTTGATTAAATTTCTACACATGAATTTGGGAGTGGTGCTGATAAAAAGCATTCAGACCACTATCATTATGCTTATGTCTCAAGACTTGTTATTTTACTTTGATTATCCATTCTTGTAATTTCAAAAGAGACAAATGTGAAAATCCAGAACTATGGTAGAAGGAATGGCTGTCTTAAACTCTTCATTCTCCTGAGAATCATGATGCTTTCTGTTGTGTAATGCTTAAAACTTGGTGCCTCACGTATTATTTTGTCAGTTTTAAAATGCGTTTGGCAAGAAGACAATTTAGTGCTAGCTTTTCTGTCATGGCTGAAAGCAGAAGTTTATTTAACCTGATTTTTAATGAGGCATTTATGATTACAATTTTAACATTTTAATAGTTACTTGTCTAATCATGTTTTTAAAATTACTTCTGTTACTTTTAGAATTATGCATATTCATAAAAATTATTCAAATTTTAGGTTTTCAAGTATATTGACATAAATTTGTTCATAATTCTCACTAAATCTGTATTTTACATTAATTAAACATTCCTTTTATTTTTAAGTACTTGTACATTTTTCTGTTGTGCTGTTTATGTATTTTCTGTTCAAACATGCCATTAATTTGCCTATCTTCATATCTTCAAAGTTCCAGATTTTATTTCATTATCAATGTTATGTGTTTATTTTTTTTTGTTTTGCTTTTGGATTATTTGACACATATTTTCCTACTTAAAAATACACATTTAAAAAAAATTTTTTGCAATAAGTGTATTTAAACTGTAATCTCTATCTTACTATTGCTAGATGTATCATATATATTTTCATATTAACATTGAATATTCATGCAATTATTTTGTTTCCTTCTTGTTTTCTCTTACCTGGGGCTCACATTTGAGAGAGAGAGAGAGAGAGAGAGAGAGAGAGAGAGAGAGAGCGATTTCTCTTTATGCTTCAGCTTACATAAGGAAGGACAGAGGATCTCAAGACAAAGGAGGTTTCTTCAAAGAAATATCTTTATTACTTGAGCTCATCTTCTTCGGTGATCTTAATTAGAATTTGGCATGATACCAGCAGCATATTATTTTATCCACTATATCTGTGTGCATAAAATATGCTTTTTAATCTTTAGCTATAAGTGAAGACATGCTCATAGCTAAATCCGATGCATCTGTTTCTAAGGAAAATCAAAGTTCTGCAGTTCTCCTGTATACAATGAGAATATTATTTCCAATGCTTTTCCCTTTGATGTCAACATCATGAATCTCTCTCTCTCTATCTATCCATCTATCTACATATATCTACAATGTCTCACTATGTAGCTCAGGCTGGCCTAGAACTTGCTGTGACACCAAGGATAGCCTTGAACTCAACATCCTCTTATTCAAGCCTAGATGTACAAATGTACATCTTATTAATCTCAAGTCCAGATGTACAAATGTGCACGAATATGTGCTAATTCATTTTTACCTATTTGTTTATTTTTTGAGACTGATACTTACTTGTTTTTCAGCCTGTCTTCAAACTCTTGAATATAGGAGCTCCTCCTGCCTCAGCCTGCCAAGTAGCTGGTACAACACACACAAAAAGTGCTCTATTTTTTATCACATCACTTCTTTCGACTTGGTAATATGCTATATTAGTCTCTTCTCAATTCTTTACAGCAACGGTGCTTTAAAATTGTTATCTACACACAATGGTTTCTGCTAGTCTCAACCTTCTTGAGTGAATCACACACCAGCTAAATTTTGATCCCATCATACCTTGAGGAAGAAGGAAACTGTTCCATGGCCTACAAGGACTAACATTGTTTGTTCCCTTGCCTGTCATTTTGATGATGCTATTTTCTGTTTCCCTGCTGTTCACTCTGAACATGGTGTTGGTGTTATTATTTCCAAATTTAGCAGGGTATGCTTCCAAGTGTTTGGATTGTTCTTCCCTCTGTTTAGAATAGTATTTTTAATAATATTTGGAATAGTTCAGCATCTCAATTGTTTAAATTATGTAGTCACATTTTATTTTGTTTTAATTTTTCTTGGTATTTGCTCTGTAATAAATCCTTCCACTGGTATAAAAGAAAGAAAACATTTTATTTTTTCCATTACATGTTCTGGTGTGGATTTTAATAATGTGAGTTACTTATTATTTGTCTCTGTACAATTATATATAAACTCCATGAAAATTTATGTTTTTACTTTTGCTAACTACCTATCCCTTTGTATTTCATAGTGTCTAACATATAGTAAGCCTTAGGTATTCATGGAATGAGTTCTCATTTTTAAAGGTAGCCATGGTCTTTGTCTGCTAAACACTGCTGATGTTCTTTTTTCTCTGGTTCTCAATGGCAATGGGATAGGCAATGATTCACCTATGCAGTAGAGAACTAGAGAATAACACAGTTCTAAAGCTCTCTAATGACATTCCTATTCTGTTGCACCTGTCTTTCTCCTGCTCTGTGGTGTTATTCCTCCCACACTGGAATTCAGTGGCTATACAGGTTTTCCTCACTGTTTTTAGTTACTTGTTCTGTTCATAACCCATCTTTGTCTTTCAGGCATTTTTAAGTTTTGGGCTTTGGTGGAAATTGGAATTTTTGTTATAAACTATTGGGAGATGAATACATCAAAATAAATAGCTTGTTTTTGGAACATATGAAGAGTGTTACAGAGTTCCAGAACTGGTCAAATGCAGAGAGTGTCTATGGAACACTTTAGCTTAAGTGACACATCTTCAATGCAACCTCTACACAGATGATGAATGAATCTCTCAACTCTCATCAGGGACGTTTCCTTGTGCAGCAGATGGTGACTAATATAGAAACACACAGTTGGCCTATGTATAGAGATCAAGAGGCCTCAGAATGCTTATCTCTGTTTTGGACACTCTTTTCAAACCTCTGCCTCCCTGCGCTCAGGAATCACTGCAGAAGAAGAGACACAAAGAGTGCAAGAGCCGGAGAGGGTGAATGACCACAAGGGAACAGAATCTTCCAGACAGCTGGCCAGTTACTCATGTTAACTCAGAGCAATGGTGACAGCATGCAAAAGGCCTATGCAAGCTCAAACTATACAGTACCCCACCATAGACATGGGAAGTAGGTAAGAGATCCCAACACAGTGTAAGGAACTTTTGGCAACTGATGGCTGCTGAGACAGGGGGAGTTAGTCTCTCACAAAGATGGGACTCTCAGTAGGTTGACCAGTCTCCAGTGAATGGACAGACACTGAGGAACATGTGGGGATGCAAATCACCCTCTGTAGGCCGTCTTGTATATACAGTGGATTGCACTGAATTGGGGTGGTGCAGTAGCAGGAGGTGTGAGTGGAAGAAGGCTTCCTTTTTATAAATATTTCATTGAATTTTTGTGTGTTTCATACAGAAAATCATCTTTATACCCCCTTTCCGATGTTGGCACCCTCCCCACCCGCCCCCCATTGGAGTTCATGCATTCTGTCATTTGTGTTAAGTCCCATCATGTAAAGTTAGTGTTCCCCCATGCCACACAGTGCCACTATTGCACCATTAGGGATAGTTTTCTGGGATGGTCATTACTATTCACTAGCTTGACAATTGAGGATGACTACTGATTGCTTTTCTCCCTTGTCTGCTGACACAGTACTTCTCTATGCTATGTGACTTGTTCCTCAGATAGGAGGCATTGAGATCAGTTACAGCTTTATTCCTCCAAATCCTGTGTCCAAAATATGTGATATCTTAAGAGTAGGGTCCTATCTTCAAGTTCTAAGAGGCAACAAAGGGCAATTGCAATAGCCTATCCTGTTTCAAGAATGTCTTTGATTATCATCTAACAACTCATCATCCAACAACTCAAAAGTTAAGGGAGTTATCCCATGAATGCCACTGCAATTTTATTGATAGTCTATACCTCTTGGGGTGAGCATTTTATCACTGTGTTCAGTAGCTCCATTTTATATACATCATATACATTATTAAGTAAGCTAATTAACTATTTCACTATTTTTTCAAATACCCTCAGTAATATGTACCTTTTCTTCCTCCTTCCCTTCTGTAGTACCCTCCTCCCCCTCCCTCAGTTTTCCCATTTTCCCCTTGACTTGCATTTTTCCCACTATCCCATTCTCATGAGCTCACTTCCCCACTCCATGATCTCTTTCTACTTCCCGACCTCTCTAATTACTTCAGGTCATATGCTCACTTCTAAAAATTTAGAACTAGAATCCACAAAAAGAGAACATGTGGCATTTGTAATTACAGGCCTGGTTCACTATACTCACTATGATGAGCAAGTATTTTAGTGAGAGTTGTTTCATCAATGTTCATCATAGACACTGGCATTTAATTTTCTTTGTACTGGAGATATTGTGCCTTGGTAACAGGGTAATACTGGCTTGCAGCAAAGAGTTTGGCAATATTCCTTGGTTTCCTTTTTTTAATTAAAAAAATAAATTTATTTATTTTTATTTTATATCTATGAGCATTATGCCTGCATGTGTGTTTAAGTGCACCCATGTTGTAAAGCACCTGCAGAGAACAGAAGACGGCACCAGATGCTCTGGAACTGGAGATATGGACAGTTAACTGTCATGTGGGTGCTGGGATTCAAAACTGGATCTTCTCCAGGGACAGGACATGCTTTTAACCACTGAGCCATCTCTCCAGCCCTGTTGCTTTCCTCTTTTATGAAATAACTTGGGAATTGTTAGTATTATTTGTTCTTTGAAGGTCTGGTAAAATTCTGGACTGAATTCATGTAGCCATAGTCCTTTGTTTTTAGTTGGGAAATGCTTAATGTTGGTTTCTATCTCATTGAAAGCTATGGATCTTTCAAATTATTAACTTTATTGTGATTTAGATTTTGGGGGTGGGCTCATATGTATGAAGAAACGTATCCATTTCTTTTAGATTTGCAAATTTGATAGAATTACATCCTTACGCTTCTCTGAATTACTCATCTATTGTAATGCATATCTATTCATGCTTTCTTCATTTTGGTGAATCTTAATATTTTCAAAGAACCAACTCTTCATTTTACCAGTTCTTTGTCTTTGTGTGATTGTTTCTAATTCATTAATTTAAACCCTGATGTCTATTAGCTCTTACAGACCACTTTGTTTTGGATGTGATTATTTCTTATTTTCCCAAGGCACTTAGGTTTATCATTAAGCTATTAAGTTGCTATCTATCCAGTGTTTTATATGTTCCTTTACTGATATAAGCTTTCTTCTGATTACTGTCTTCATTGTGTCCAAAATAATATAATGTGTTGTGTTTTGATTCTTATTAAATACTAGGAATATTTTAATTTCATTCTTTATTTCTTAATCCAATTATGATTCAGTCATGAGTTATTTAATTCCATGAGCTCCTCTGCTTTCTGCAGTTCTCATTGCTATTGATATCCAGCTTTATTGCATTATGGTCTGATAGAATGTCACATGTTTTTTAGTTTTCCTATATTTCTTGAGACTACTTGCTTTCTCTTCTAATAGGTTGTAAATTATGGAGAAACTTCCATAAGTTGCTAAGAAGAATGTGTGTTCATTAGTGTTTGGGTAGAATGTTCTCTAAATATCTTTTAGTTACATTTGATTTTTAATATTATTTAACTCAAGAGGGTCTCTGCAGAGTTTTTGTTCTAATGACCTTTCTATTGTGAGTGACATACTGAAGTGACCCACTATTGCTGTGTTGTGGTTAATCTATGATTTTAAGTCAGAGTATCTTATGAAAGTGGATGTCCTTGTATTTGAGACACGTGTGTGTGTGTGTGTGTGTGTGTGTGTGTGTGTGTGTGTTTAGGATTGTAATATAATTGTTATGGTTTTAAAAATATTTTGATTGAGATTTTGTGCATTTCGTATAATGTCTTAATCAAATTTATACCCCTTCCCCATCTGTGGCCCCCATAGGACTCCTCCGCACTGGATTTTATGCACTCTGTCACATGTTGAATCCTATCCAGTCAAGCTTTTGTACCCAGTTGTCCCTCGGTGCAAGTTTATCCACTGGAGTCTAGTCAATGTGTATTTTTTTTAAATTTGTATAACATGATGTTCCTTATCTCTTCTGATTATTTTTAGTTTTGACCTCTATTTTCTCATTTTCTCAGATAATATATTAGCTACACATGATTGTTTCTTAAGTCCATTTGCTTCAAATACAGTTTTCCATACTTTTACCCTAAGGTAGTGTCTATTGTTGATGACAAGCTGTATTTCTTGAAAGAGTAAAAAAGATGGCTCTTTTTATTAGCCTGTCTCATTTTTAGTTCGAATTTGAGACAATTAATTTTCAGAATTATTAATTATTAATGAGTGATTTGTTAGTCTGTGTCTTTTTATTGTGAATTGAGACCATTAACATTCTGGGTTATTATAGAAAGTAGTATATTAATTCCTGTAATTATGTAGATTTTGTGGTGTTTTCTCAGATTATCTTTCCATTGAAAAAATAAACTTAAATTTTATATGGAAACGCAAAAGATCCAGGATAGTCAAAGCAATCTTGAAATATAAAAAATATTGTTGCAGGGATCACCATCCTGAATTTCAAGTTATACTACAGATACAGTAATGGGAATATCATGGTACCAGCATGAAAACAGGCACATTGATCAATGGAATAGAACTGAGGACCTAGATATAAACAGACACTACTCAACCACCTGAGATTTGACAAAGAATCAAAGAAATACATTTTGAGAAAAAATAGCATCTTCAACAAATGATGTTAGTCAAACCTAATAGCAACCTGTAGAAGAATGCACCTAGACCCTTATTTCTAATTCCAAACAAAACTCACCTCCAAATGAATGAAGGAACTCAACATAAGTTCTGATACCTTGAATCTGGTAGAGAAGAAAATAGAGAATACATTGGATGCAATAGGCACAGGAAATGACTTTGAAAACAGGACACCAATAATGTAGGCATTCAGACCAACAATTGACAAATAGAACTTCATGAAATTAAAAGCTTCTTTAAAGTAAAGAACAACATTCAGGTGAAGAGACAGTCCACAAAATGGGGACAATCTATACCATCTATATATGTGACTGAGGGTTACTACCTAGAATATACAGAAAACTCAACAAAAAATGACGAAACACCAAGACAACAAGCAACCCAATTGGAAAAAAATGCACCATAGAGTTCTCAAGGATAAAATACAATGCCTGAGAGATATGTAAAAAAAAATAAGTTCATAATCCTTAGCCATAAGAGAAATGCAAACTAAAACTACTCTGAGATTTCTTCTTAGCACAGTAAGAATGGCTCACATAAATAATAATAAGGGGGCTGAAGTGATGGCTTAGTGGTTAAGAGTACTGGCTGCTCTTGCAAAAGATTCAGGTTTGATTCCCAGAACCCACATGGTGGTTAACAACCATCTGTTGCTCCAGTTCCAGGGGATCTGAAACCCTCTTCTGACCTCTGTGGGCACTGCACAGCAGGGGTGTACTTACATACATGCAGGCAATATACTCATACACATAAAATAAAAATAATGAAATAATAATAATAATAATAATAATAATAATAATAATGGGCAGGCAGATCTCTGTGAGTTCAAGGCCAGCCTAGTCTACATAGTCAGTTCCAGGACAGCTGGGGCTACAGGGAGACCCTGTCTCAAAAAGACCAAAAACAAAAGGTGATAATGCATATAACAAGAGGAGAAAAGTAATAATCTTACCTAGCTATAAACACTGTGAGGTACAATAGAACAGCCACAGGTCTAGCAAGACATACCCACTGTTGCAATACTGAACAAATGTCACCAAGTAACCACACACTTTACAATTGGAATTAAGGAGCCCATACTTGGCAACATTATCAGGACCAAGAACTTTTAGTTAGACAGGCTGTAGGCACTAGGGGAGGAACTGGTATTATTATTCTGCTAAATGGACATAGTATTTAACTGACTCCTAATGACTTATTGTTATAATCATAGATAAGCACATTGCTCAGCTCTCACCAGAAAATGTCTTTGCAGCACATGGAGATTAACAGAGAGACCCACAACTGGCCAACATGCAAAGATTAAGACACTACGGAGTGTTCATCCCTAAACAGGACGGGGCATCTATATCACACCCTCTCCTTTTAAGGTTCAAGAATGTTTGCAGAAGAGGGGGCAGAAAATGTTAAATGCCAGAGACATTGGATGACTAAAAGAAGAGTGCTTTCTGTACACAACAGTGAAGATGAACATATTAACTTATAGTGGTTTTAACAGAATGTACAAAACCTATACAAGCTCAAGCCAGACAAAATCCAAGCATGGAGAAGGCAGGTGAATAATGTCCTACCCATAGATGAAGATCTGTTGGCAATTGATAGCTACTGGCAGATGGAGAATCAGTTTTTTTAAGAGTGTGGCCGTTGGTATGTTCACAATACCGTGCTCATGGGAGTTTCAGATACCTGAGAGTTTGTTGACAGTGTATATTGGATTTGACACATTTTTAAAAGGTGGTGGGGGGAGCTCACATTTGAGTAGGTAGGGATGGGTGTGTGGTCCTAGAAGGAGTTGGGAGGTCAGATGAGTTTGATTACAATATATTTTATTAAATTTTCAAAGAACTAATAAAAACTTTTAAAACTTGAATAAACATCCTCCTGTTACTGATTTATATTCTATTGCAGTAAGATACATTCCATGAAATTGGAATGTATACAACAGTTCTTAGAATTATTTTCTGGTATTCATGAAGGCCTGGGTTACATTTTCAGCCCCACATTTCCTTAGCATCATGGCACACGCCTGCAACTACAGCTTTCACAAGGTGGTGGCAGGAGGTTCAGGGGTTTAAACACATTCTTAACTACTTAAGAAGCTCTAAGCCAGCCCAGGCTACACAAGACCCTGTAAAGTTTCAGGGAGGCCTGTGGGATCATACTGACCAACAATTTCCAAGATTTCATAATGCTGAATGGTTCTAGTCACACTACTGAAAAGAAAATAATCAATATTCTTATCCAGCTGTGAATCCTGCAAGCTACAATGACTGGCCTTGAAAGACATGTGCAG
The DNA here is from genome assembly GCF_000622305.1 of Nannospalax galili. NCBI lineage: Eukaryota > Metazoa > Chordata > Mammalia > Rodentia > Spalacidae > Nannospalax > Nannospalax galili. The sequence goes on from NW_008339916.1 coordinate 1,561,446, forward strand.
TGGTGCAATAGTAGGACAAACCTTATGGGGGTAAAACAATACTCCTTGGTCTTCTAAATGGCCCACTCCTCAAGTCAGAACTTCCTGAATGGATTCAGTATTTCGTGCATGCTATATGGCTGTTGCACACATGAAGTCGTAGTGCCTGTGACGGAATGCGCAAGATCAGCACCAGATCTGGCTAGTCAAGATTCCAGCATGGATTGGGGAGGGGCTCATGACATTCCACCCCTAGCTTAGTGTTACTGGAGAGTTATGACTTCTGAGGGAGGGAGAGTCAGTTTCCTTTAGACATCTGGAATATTAGAGTCTACCCATGCTCTAGTTGATGATCTTACACCTATGCACATACAGGCAGAATTAAGTGGACTCATTGGTATTAAAAAAGAGAGTATATGAAATTGGGAGAGAAATGTAGTGGTTACAGTTAGGGCAGGAACTGGAAGGAGGGAATGCATGGTGGATTTGCTCAGAACACATTACATTTAGGAGATTCTCAAATAATAACAATAAATTTTAAAATTGCATGCCATAATTACAATTATTTCTGTTGTTGACATGTATATTTTAGCCTAACACATAAACTGCCTTGAAGAATAGACAATGTGCTAAGTATAAGAACACATATTCTACAGCACTGAATCAAGTATTGTATAAGCATGTATTAAGTCCATTGAAATTACAGTGCAGTCTAAATTATATTTTTATTCATTTTTCTTAGATGATTTGTCTCTTCTTGAAAGAAGGGTCTTCATGTGCTCAACTATTACACTATTAGGGTCTCATTTAGATGTAACACTATTTTCCTTAAACCATTGGGTCCTATATTGTTAGGTGCACATATATGTACAGTTGCCATTTTATCTTGGGAAATCAATACTTTAATCATTACCAAGTGACTTTTTGTCATATTTACTTTTTTGACATAATATGTACTATGCATATGCAATGAAATTTTGTTCCCCCTTACATTTGGATTCTGTATGTTTGGTACAGATTTTTTTTTCATTCCTTCTTTTAGTTCCCACACATCTTTACTGGTGAAGCAAGCTTCTTAATGGCATTACATCTTTGAATATTGAATTTGCCTTCTATTTACTCACTGTATTTAATTAGGATGTTTAATCTGCTTTCATTCTTGATATGTAAACACAGATTCCTATATTTTAGTCTATTGCTTTCTGATTATCTTGTGTATCTTCAAATTCTCTCTTAATCTGTTTATAATCTGTGTTGTTTGGGTTTTCTATCATTAAAATACTTAGTTTCTGGTATATGACACCTTTAAACGTTTCTTTTAAAGATGATCTAGCAGTCATTAACTGCCTCAGTTGGTCTTCAACAAACCTTATGTTAACATTCAGAAGGCTATTTTTGTTGCATATAATGTTATTATTTGACGGTTCTTTTTCTTTTTACTTTGTTATGATTTTCATTTTCAGAATTTTAATTTATATCTCCTGGATTATAAGGTTTGAGAAATCTCTCTTTGATTTGAACTTTTAATAAATCTACTATAATATACCTTGAAGAGGTTCTATTTTGATGGAACAAGGGTTCTTTAAGCTTTCTGGACCTGGATGTGTGTACGTTTGGTAAGAGTGAAAAGCTTAAAGTCACTTTTTCATTGTAAACATTTTCTGTGTGAGTTCGTTTATCTTTTCTTTCAAAAGAAGTTATATTGAAAACCTTTTTCACTTAATTGTGCTCCATAAGTTGTGCAGGCATTAATCCTTTTATTATCTACTTTTATTGTTTTTGTATAAATTATTTAAAAGAAAAATCTGTCTTCAAGCATAGATGCTATTTCTTGTGCTTGATCTGATATTTTTGAGACTATCAACTATATTTTATGTCAATTTTTAAAATTCATTAATAGTGTGTGTCAACTCCTGATAAGTATAACAAAATCCATAACACAAGATACTACTGAAATAAAGACAGATTAGTATAGATTACATTACTGGAAATGTAAGCTCAGTATTGGGAAGTCTCATTAGTTTACTGCTCTGATGGAAATAGCACAGTATGGAAGTCATACATTTAGGAGCAAACTACCCATACAATGAGACAAGAAGCACCAAAAATAGAAACCACAGATCCTACTGAAGTCATTTCTCCAATGCTCTAAAGATCTTCCAGTAGATCTCATTTGCTAAAGTCCTTAATACCATCACACTGGGATGCAAGACATCAATAGACTGAATTTTGGGAGAAAATATTTATATTCTAATCATAGCATTTTACTCCTGGCCCCAAAAGGTCATTTCCATAGCACTTTCGAAGTATACTTCTTTCATTACTATGGGTCTCAAATGCTTAACAGTTTCATATAATACAAATGCCCACCACTGAAGTCTACTCATTGAATTCAAGAAGCCTCTGGTATGAGATTTCTTATTTTTGTTTGTTTGTTTGCTTGTTTGCCTGTTTGTTTGTTTGACACAAGTTCTTCCTGTTGCCACAGCTGTCCTGAAACACACTATGTAGATCAAGCGGACTTAGATCTCACAGAGATTCACCTGCCTTTGCCTTCTGACTGCTGGGATGTAAGGCATGTGCCACCACACCCAACCAGGTATGAGAATTATTAAAATGATATTCTCCACTGTGTTAGAATCAACTGTTCTAAATTACAAATGGAAGTACAAAAGACCTTGAATTATCAAAAATAGTTTGAGCTAAAAGAACAAAAATAAAGGGATTGCATTCTTTTGGCCATTCATGTTCTTTGAAATTGTTCCCTCTTGTGGTCATACACTATGAAAACCTCCACAATTCTGATGCAAGTATTTATTGATTCAGTGTAAATTCTTATGGATTTCACCTCATTGCTTCTATCAGGTCAGTAGTCTATGCTGTTAGTTTTATTCCATTAAGCACAGATATGAACCTGGGGGTTTAACTTGACATATTATTACTCAGAATAATTGTCTTTTTACATGGGAAAACCTTTTTGATCCAATAAATAAACTCAAATAAGAATGAGTCTAGAAATGTTAGACTTCTCCTAACAAAGGTATTATATAATTTGGTCATTCATCAAATTTAACTTGACTCATTCTCCCCATGTTTTATATTTTTTTCTTAAAGTTTTACATGAAAGTCAATGCAAAAGTGGGCAAAGTATGAAAGTACTTTTTAAAAAAGTTTTATGTGAAAATCTTATTATCAACTTATAGATGCCTTTATAATGATAAAACAATTATTATTTTACAGTGTGTTACTATAATGCCTCAAATCTGATAATGAAACAGCTGTCAAACTTAATTGAAATTCTATAAAGAATTTCAACTCTAATTTTTTTTCTTTCAACCAAAAACTTTTCAGTATATGAAGTTATTTGATGATTCCTTCTTATTTTAGATTTTGGTTGAATCTGCTGTACATTATTTATTAAAATAATTATACATTTCATCCCCATGGCATACTATTTCTTCTAGTTTAATTAAAAGAAAATTTAGAAAACAAAAATTAGGAAAAAGAGAAAATTCATTTTTATGAATTGTTTGCTTATCATAGTAGCTGTTATAATTTGATAGAAATTTCTGTATTTTCTCAAATGGTTAATTAAAAATGTTCATTGAAAATAAAAAGAATGGGGAAAGTGGGTAAGAAGCCTCCAAATTACTTGAGGAACTATCAGGAGCTGATCACTGCTCGTTGAGGGAAAGAAGTTCTTTTTTAAGGGAGCAATGCTAGATAGTCTGTCCAGGTTCCAGGGGATGGACTCACACTGAAGGAGATCTGGGTACACAAGTTTGAGTTGATAGGCTTTAACATATATGATACAATGCATGATATCTGCTGGGGCAGTTGGGATGTGTGCAGATTTGGGAGGGTTCTAAATATGATTAAGATTTATGAAATGCAAAAAATTCAATAATATATATTATAAAAACATAATAGTAACAATTGTGTCACATCCCTTTTATGAAGTACTATGATTGTTTGCTTAGATGTCAGGTGCAGATACAGAAATTCCTGTTTTCTAGAAGGATGCATTGGTCATCGCCAGCCTTACCTGTAAAATATACCCAAGAACTTCCTTGAGACATGGAGTGGTTTTATCATCCAACAGGCCTTGACAAGGGACCATGGTTTCTGGGGGTGAATTTCCTATGGTTGTTCACTGCTCTTAAAAATCTAAATCATATATCCTCTAATAAAGTAATTGATGAGACCTAAAAAATTTTTTTTAAATCTTTTTGAGACAGGGTCTCAACTGGCCTGCAGCTCATTATGTAGACCAGGCTGGCCTTGACCTCATAGAGATCCACTTGCCTCTGCCTCCTAAGTGATGGAACTAAAGGTGTACATCACCTCTCCTGGCTGAGGCTTAAAAAGTTTTATACATGATATAAAATGAAGTTCTTTGGAAAATATGAAATCCACATCCTTGATATGAATGATTGCTTAATATTGAGTACAATTTACAAGCACATTTTTGAGAGACTGAAAATATTACAGAAGTTTTGAAAAACTGTTTTGCTTTTATTTGTTTACTGTGTGTTGTGTATGTATGTAAATGTATGTCTGTGTATGTCTATGTGTGTATGCAAGTGTTCACAAGTTGAGGTGATAGCAGAACCCCAAGTATCATTCTTCAGGAACCATCTACTTTGTTTCTGGAGATAAGTTCTCCCATTAATCTGTACATCACTGATTCAGTTAAGCTGGAAGGCCAGTGAACCACAGGACCTGTCCATTTTTTTCCTTGTGCTGGGGTTACAAGCATGTGCCACCATGCCTGACTTTCCTTTACCTGTTGTATTTGTTAATTTTCTGTTGTTGTGTTAAAACACCATGGCCAAAGCAATTTACAGAAAGAAGAGTTTATTTGTCTCCTGGTGCCAGAGTGATAGGAATCCATCATGGAAGAGAGGCACGGCATGAGGCAGCAAGGGGAGAAGGCTGGAAGCTCATGTCTTCAAGGAGGCACGGGAAGCAACGAGAGTGAAGTTGAAATAGAAAGTGGTTAAGAACTATCTAAGGCCACCTCCACTAATGTGCTTCCTCTATAATGGTCATGCCTTGTATACCTCTGCAAACAGCACCACAAATTATGGCCAAATATTCAAATATTTGGAGCCTATGGAGGATATTCTCAGCCAAGCAACCACATTCCATTGTCCCCATAGACTAATGAATACATCATAATGCAAAATACATTTGATACAACTTCAAAAGTCCCCATAGTCTTTAACAACACCAATAATATTTAAAATTCCAATACCTAAAGTCTATTTTGAGACTCAAAGCACTCTTTGTAAGCCCCTGCATAATCACAAAGACAAACTACATACTTTCAACATACAATGGTATAGACTGCACATTCCCATTCCAAATGGGAGGAATAGGGAAATATTGAGGAAATACTGAACCAAAGCAAGACAGGAAACAAGAAGAAAAAACACAAAATCCTGTAGTTACATGTGTAGTGCTGAGGATTTTGCTTTCAAAGGGCTTAGAAGGTTTAACTGCTCCAGCATTGCTGCATGCAATATACATCTCTCTCAGACTGGAACCACTCCCTGTGTACTGCATCCATTGGCAGATTTCTCAGGGATCTGTCATCTCCAACATTTAATGTCACCATTGCCAATCAGGCTTCACCTTCACTGCTTAATGCAATGATCTCCCAGAGCCTTCTTTCTGTCTTGCCTCAGTGGCATTCTGACATCTCAGATTAATTAATAACCTCCTTAATCCTATGCTGTTTATGACTCTAAAGCTAGCACCAGTGAACAACACTACCAAGTTCCCATACCACCTTCTCTATGTTGTGGTTATCTAGAAGAAAAAAACTGTTAAGATATTTTCCTTTAACAAACTGGGAGCTTAGGTGGGTGGGGTCTTTCCTGGGGATACTTTTATCATTTTTAAAGTGCAAATCTTGAAGACTCTCCTTAATGACTCTCACCTTCTTATTGAAAGACACCCTCTCATTTAGGACAGGCCTTGACTGCCACATTTCTAAACTTCCTAGTGCTTTATTGCTCTCCAAACTGCACAGTTTGTATTTATGTTGGCCCCACTGTATCTTTCTCATTGTAGATATGCATAGTAGTCAACATTAATTACCAAGCCCCAAATTCAATATTAGGCTATCTTGAAATTTCATCTGCCAAAGAAATTATCCATTATGCTTTAATTTAGCAGCACCAAATTCTTAGGCCAAGGGCAGATGGCAACTACAGTATTTGCCAAAATATCCCTGGTGTTTGAGTCCATTTTATCCATTCCCTATGGAAAATCTTGAGTTGGACTACTACTAGAATGGCTGATTAGGATCTGCTTAGAGCAATCAACCACTTTTCTTGTCCAATCTTCTGAAGTCTTTCACATTTCTCTAAATACCAATATGGTGAAGTTTTCAGAGCAATACCTCACTCCTGGTACTAACTTATGTGTTAGCCACTTTTCTGTTCCTGTCATAAAACACCATGACCAAGGAAAATTACAGAACAAAGGGTTTATTAGACTTTGAGATCCAGACAAATGAGTACATGATGGTGGGAAAGGCATAGCAAGAGGTAGCTAAAGGAAAAAACTGAGTGCTCACATCTTCAATCAGGCACTGGAAGCAGAGAGAATGAAACTGAAATTGGGAAGTGATTGTGAACTAATGAAGTCCACCCCCAGTGATGTGCTTCTTCTTTCATGGCCAGGCTTCCTAAACATCTGAAAAAAGGGCCACCAATTGGGGCCATATGTTGAAATATATGGTACCTTGGAGGATTTTTTAAAATATATTTCATTTATGTGTATGAGTGTATTGCCTATAGGTATGTAAATGCATTCATGTCGTGCAATGTCTGCAGAAGTCAGAAGAGGGTGTCAGATCACCTAGACCTGGAGTTATGGACAGTTGTTACCTGCCACTGGGTGCTCATAACTGAACCCAGTTCCTATGCAAAGCAGCTGGTGCTCTTAACCACTGAGCCATCTCTCCAGCCCCAGACATTTTCATTGAAACCATGACACTGTCCTGGGATCAAACTCAGGTCCTTAGGTTTGTTCTAGTTTGTTTCTCAATGGCTGTGACAAAATACTCTGACCAGTACCAACTTGGGTAGGAAAGGGTTTATTTTATATTACATCTCCTGGCTCACAGTTCATCTGGGAGCCCAAGGTAGTAACTCAGGGAAGGAAGCTGGATGCAGGAGCTAGAGCACAGGCCATCGAGGAACTCTGCTTACTGGCTTGTTCCCCTGGCTCATGCTCAGCTTGCTTCTTTCTGCAACACAGGCCCACCTGCCCAGTGGTAACACCACCTACAGTGGGCTGGGCCATCCCACATCACTCATCAGTCAAGAAGATGTCCCACAGACATGGCCACAGGACAGTTCAATGGAAGCAATTGTCCAACTGAGGCTCCCTCAACCCAGGTGTGTCAAGTTGACACTAAAGCTATCCAGCACAATTGATCCTTTGTCAACTTGACACACAACCACATCACTATTAAACCATAACCTTTCCAATTCTTGTCCCCAAGATATGATGCTGCTATCACAACATAAGACAGAAAAACTTTAAAAGCCCCAAAGTCCTTAAAAAATAGAAACACTTGACCCTTTTCATCCAGATCAACTTAATGCCTTCTCTGGGCCCCAGGAGCACTGCTTCTGGGCCTGGTCCCGCACTGAACTCCCATGCTTCCCTGGGCCTGCCCCACCTGCCATCCTCTTTCTGGGATACTGGAGCTGACCTTTCCTCTTCCTGATCCTTTGCATCCAGACCAACCCAGCTCCTCAGTGCTGTCCCCAGGAGTCCTTGGGGCCTCTTCCTGCCCCATCTGCCTTTGCATTACTGCATGATATGGCCACCAGGTGCCCTAGACCAGCAACTTTCCTGGGCCAGGCTGCCAGGCCAGTCCAACCCCCAAATTTCTGAGGCCAAAATCAGTCCTGGAGGGACCCAGGCCTTAGGAGAAAGCCTGAAATCATCTGACCCTCATCCGAATTGGGCCTCTGTGGGAACTCCTGAAGACAAAATCAATCTGGCCATTCCAATATAAAATCAAGAGAGAGAACCAGAAGCTCAGACAAACCAGCTTTTCATGCCCAAAAGTAAACCACAAAGACACTTAAAGTTCACAAAAAGAAGTAGACGTAAACATGAAGTCTTGAGTCTCACACAAGAACCAGAAGCTACAAAAGAAATTTGCATACCAAAATCACAGAGAAAAAATAATAACATGAAAAACCAAAATAACATATCCCCACTAGATACCAATAGTCTTCTAGAGGAGTACAATGAGCACCCCCTAGAGACAATGCAGGAGATGGAACTCAAAAGAACAATTATAAACATGAAAAAAGAATTTAGTGAATTTAAATAACACACACAAAAGAAATCAAGAACTGAAGGAAGATAGGGATAAACTTCTGAATGAATTCAGAAAAGTTAGAAATATTGAAGAACACTCTGGCTGAAATGAAGAAGGAAGTGAAACATTCAGCAAGCCAATTAGAAATGAAGGGAGAAAGCCTCTCAACAACAGGATGAATGAAATGGAAAACAGAGTATCAAGACTGGAAGATAAAATGGATGAACTAGACCACTGAAGCAAAGATTATGAAAAATTTAAGAAATCACAAGAATGGAATATGCAGGAATTGTGTGACTCCATAAAAAGACCAAACTTATGAATCATAGGCATACAGGAAGGAGAAGACTCCCAAGATACTGGCATGGACCAAATCTCCAACAGAATCGTGGAAGAAAATTTCCCAAAATTAAAGAAAGACATTCCCATAAGAGTCAATTCTGAAAGCTGCAAAAGAGAAACAACAAGTCACATATTAAGGAAAACCCATTAGGACTACAGCTGACTTTTCAGTGCAAATTATGGAAGCCAGAAGAGCCTGGACCAAAGTATTCCCAGTTTTAAATGATCACAGATGCCAACCCAGATTACTATACCCAGCCAAAATGTCTATTATTGTCAAAGAGGAAAGAAAAATATTCCACGACATAAATAGGCTGAAGGAATTCATGTCCACAAAACCATCCCTTCAGAGAGTTCTGGAAGCAATACAAAGAGCTGAAGAAAGGAATGACTATATTCAAGGAGTTGTGGAAAGAAATTCAATGAAAGTATAACTATGGAAATGTACAGCTACATCATGAATATAAATAGAAATAAAAATGACAGGGTTCAATACTCATCTTTCATTAATAACTTTAAATATTAATGGACTGAACTCCCTAGTTAAAGTACACAGACTAGGTGAATGGGTTAAGAAACAAAACCCATCTTTTTGTTGTCTGCAAGAAACCCATCTCACTTTCAAGGACAGACACTATCTTAAAGTGAAAGGATGGAAAAAAATATACACCAAGCAAATGGTACTAAGAAAAAAGCAGGTGTAGCAATTCTAATATTTGACAAAATAGATTTAAAATAAAACTAGTCAGAAGAGATAAAGAGGGCCACTTCATCCTAATCAAAGGAACGATAAATCAAGAAGATATTACAATCATGAACATATATTCACCAAACTCTGGTGGACCCAACTTCACAAAAACAATACTACAGGACTTTAATACCAAGATTAATCCCAACTCACTAATATTAGTGGACTTCAATACCCCACTGTCTCCATTAGATAGGTCAACAGGGCAGAGAGTTAACAGAGAGACATCTCAATTAAATAATACCATATATCAAATGGACTTAACAGACATTTATAATGAATATTCCACCCAAGCACCAAAGGACATACTATCTCCTCAGCACCCCATGGAACCTTCTCCATAATCGACCATATACTTGGGCACAAAACAAACCTCAATAAATACAAAAAGATTGAAATAATTCCATGCATTCTGTCAGACCACAGTGCAATAAAGCTTACCATCAACACTGGAAGAAGCCCTAATCACCACATGAACAAATCGAGATTAAAGAACACACTCCTGAATGATGAATGGGTCAAAAGAGAAATTAAGAAAGGAATAAAAGTATTCCTGGAATTAAATGAAAAGGACAATACAATACAACCAAACCTCTGGGACATGCTGAAAGCAGTCCTTAGATGAAGTTTATGGTGCTAAGTGCCTACATCAAAATATGAGAAAGAACACAAATAAATGATTTAACATTGCAACTCAACATACTTGAAAAGGAACAGAAAATGAAACCTAAGCCCAGCAGACAAGAAGAAATAACAAAAATCAGGGCAGAAATTAATGAAATAGAAACAAAAAAATAATATGAAGAATCAACAAATCCAAGAGCTGGTTCGTTGAGAAGATAAACAAGATTGACAGACCCCTAGCCCAGTTATCCAAAGAAAGAAAGAGCACCTCCAAATCAACAAAATCAGAAATGAGAGGGGAAACATCACAAGAGACACCAGAAAGATACAGAACATTATAAGGGAATACTTTAAAAACCTATATGCTACTAAATTTGAAAGCCTAAAAGCATGAGAACCACGAAAGCTACACCAAGAAGAGATTAACAGTTTAAACAGACCCATAACACATAAGGAAATTAAAAGAGTAATACAAAACCTTCCAACTAAAAAAAGCACAAGACCAGATGGATTTACAGTAGAATTCTACCAGACATTTCAAGAGGATCTACATCCAATACTACTTAAGTTATTCAAAAAGATAGAAATGGAGGGAGAACTTCCAAATTTCTTCTATGAGCCAGCATCACTCTAATACCAAAGCCAGGTAAAGATACAACCAAAAAAGAAAACTATAGACCTATATATTTAATGAACATAGATGCAAAAATTCTCAACAAAATACTTGAAAACCACATACACACATCAAAAAGATCATCCACCATGATCAAGTTGGCTTTATCCCACTGCTGCAGGGATGGTTCAATATACATAAGTCAATAAAGGTCATAAATCATATAAAAGGGCTCAAAGACAAAAACCACATTGTCATTGCAATAGATGCAGAGAAGGCCTTTGACAAAATTCAACATGCATTTATGTTGAAAGTCCGAGAAGGAATTGGACTGGAGGGAACATATCTCAGCATAATTAAAGCCATATATAACAAACCCACAGCCAAGCATTCCCATTGAATTCAGGAACCAGACAAGGCTGTCCACTATCTCCACTCCTCTTTAACACAGTGTTTGAAATTCTTGCAAGAACAATAAGAGAAAGAAATTAAAGAAGTAATAACTGGGAAAGAAGAGATAAAATTATCCCTTTTTGCAGATGATATGATATTATATCTAAGAGAAGCCAAAAATTACACCAGAAAACTCCTAGAAATTATTAACATGTTCAGTACAGTGACAGGTTACAAAATTAATCTACAAAAGTCTGTAGCCTTTCTATATACCAATTACAAGCAATCAGAGAAAGAGCACATGGAAACACTCCCCTTCACAATAGCTGCAAAAAAAATATCTGGGGATAAACCTGACCAAAGACATTAAAGACCTCTACAATGAAAAATTTAAATCCTTAAAGAAAGAGATTGAGGAAGACATCAGAAGATGGAAGGACCT
>NW_008339916.1:1573104-1576294 GCF_000622305.1 Nannospalax galili
GAAGGCCAAAGAAACCCTGAGCCCTAAAGGGAAAGGCTGGGGGGGATTACTATATCAGGTTTTAAACTGTATTAAAGAGCTATAGTGATAAAAACAACATGGTACTGGCACAAAAATAGACCCATATATCAATGGAACAAAATTGAAGACCCAAATAGGAGTACATTCAATTTCAGCTGCCTGATATTTGACAAAGGAGCCAAGAAAATTCACTGGAGGAAAGACAGCATTTTCAGCAAATGGTGCTGGCAAAACTGGATCTGCACCTCTAGAAGAATGAAACTAAACCCCTATCTTCCACCTTGCACAAAATTCAACTCCAAATGGATCAAAAACCACAATGTGAAGCCTGAAACTCTGAAAGTGTTAGAAGAAAACATTGGCAATAACCTACAAGATATAGGTGTCGGAATGGATTTTCTAAATCAACCAGGAAACAAGGTTGAGGATCAACAAATGGGACCTCATTAAACTAAAAAGCTTCTGTACATCAAAAGAAGCAACCAAGGGAGTGAAGAGAAAACCCATAGAATGGGAGAAAATCTTCACCAGTGACACGTCTGACAGAGGTTTAACATCCAGAATATATAACCAACTCAAAAAAACAAAGTATCAAGAAAGGAAGTAACCCAATTAAAAGATGGTCTAAGAACCTGAACAGAGAGTTCTCAAAAGAAGAAATAAAGATGCCTAAGAAGCATCTTAAAATGTGTTCAACATCAGTAGTAATTAGGGAAATGGAAATTAAAACCACTTTAAGATTTCATCTTACCCCAGTCTGAATTGCCAAGAGAGAACAAATGATACCAAATGTTGGGGAGGATGTGCGGAAAGGGGAAAGCTCATCCACTGCTGTTGGGACTGCAAGATTGTTCAACCCCTATGGAAAGCAGTGTGGAGAACTCTTAACAAACTACAAATGAACCTAGCATTTCACCCAGCTGTACCACTCCTTGGCATATAAACAAAAATCTCATCCTATTGCAGAGACACTTGTACATCCATGTTTGTTACTGCTCTTTTCACAATAGCTAAGAGATGGAAGAAACACAAGTATCCCTCAACTGATGAATGGATAATGAAAATGTGGTTCATTTATATGATGGAATTTTACTCAGCAGTAAAGAAAGATAAAATCATGAAATTTGCAGGTAAATGGATGGAACTAGAAACTGTTATACTAAGTGAAGTAACACAGACTCAGAAAAAAAAACAAAAAAAAAAAACCCAAATATCGGCATATGTTCTAGCACCAAATCCTTATAAGTGAATATGTATCCAGATATATCTACAGAATAATGAAGAGGAACCAGGGAAGTAAAGGAAAAGAAAGAATTTAAAAGAGAAGAACAGTAGAAAATAGGTGTTAACAAGGGAGACACGGACAATAATGGGGTTATTTTAAGGAGAGGGGGGAGGGAAGGTTATACAAGGAACCTAGGGGATAAAGGGAAAGAAGGTGCTCAAGAAAGGTGGGAACATAGGAAAAGGGTACTATTAAGGGAGAAATGGAAAAAACAGGGGCAACTTAAATGAGGAAACCATGGTGGAAGGGTTAGACAATGTGAGAGATAAATAATGCCTAGCTAGTTTTAAAACACCAGAGGGAACCATATTAATCCAACAACCTACTGACAAATTATACTCACAACTAGATCAAGGAATATAATATCTGTCTAAGTAAGGTTTACTTGAGAATGTTTGGCCTTTGCCCAAGCTTTATCTACAATGGCACATCATAATTAAAAGTACCAGACTGGCTAAATTCCAGGGGACTATAAGCAATTTTCAAAATGTCCTGTAACTGTGGTGAGTCACCTCTCCTCTTGATCAAGGAGGCCATGGAAACCCCACCAGATGGGCTTGAACCAGTGTTCAGTCTACAAAGAGGAGGGTCAATACAGAGGAAACATTTCCTCCATGCTTCCAAGCAAAGCCAGCCATGGTCATGCAGGACCTTTGGCTTATCTTCACATAGATGGAACTGACACAAGAAAGGAGCCAGGGGCTCCTCCTAAGCTCATGTGACCCCTCAGGAACAATCCTCAAACAGCCTTAAGAGTAAAAATAAATAGCCATGGTCTAGCAGGACCTCTTACTTATCTTCACATAGATGGATCTGGTAAAAGAAAGGAGCCAGAGGCTCCTCCTGAGCCCATGTTACCCCTGAGGAACAGATCCTCAAATGACCCTAAGAGTAAAAATAAATTGTTTTATCTGGGCCAACTGTAGGGTCTTAAACACCCAAATGGAAAGTATAACCAAAGATTAAGGGGGTCAATACAATTTTTAAGAGTCCATATGCATAGCTAAAGACTACATAACAAGAAACAATGCCAGACAGGTGATATCTTCCTTTGAGTTATTGGCCAATATGGCACAAGAGACTCCCAGACAGTAACCCAGCATATAACTGGGAAAATGAACAGCAGACCCCAATCTTATCTAAAGGAATATTGACAAGTGATTGCTGCTAGATGAGGAATAGCTGATCTTCCTAAACAAGGATATCTAGATAGGCTGACTAGATGCAGCAGACAGATAAGCACTGGAGAATGGCTGGGGGAGTTGACAACATAGGGGACAGTAACAGGGATGACAGAGTATGTGGGCTCCAGTATGTGGGAGGGGGAGGCTATGGGAGGGTTCCATTTGGGAAGTGGGTATATAGATGAATAAGATTGTGTGGGATGTTCTGTATGGCATACATACAGAAAAATCAACAAATTTTTCAAAAGACATATTTGAGGAAGAAGCATAAAAATTTGCTTCATGTTAAACAGTATAGGTGATAAACAGTACCAGTGAAATCTATGTGATGACTTTATATCCATACTCAGCTACTAAAGTTCCACGTGTTACCGACTGTGACTAGTAATCATCAGATACATAGAGATTAAAGGCACATGTGGAAACATCTAAGTGTTAGTGGCATTAAAAATGTGGGAAACAGCATATTTTAAAATGAAATGGAGTTCTTAAAAGGGTAAAAACTCATTCAATTTTATATCTTACAGGGTTTATACTGAGTTCAATATTGCATAACTGTATTACTTCAACTGTGAATCTAAAATTTTACAGCAGCTTTTGAAAGAGATGTATCCTTGCTCTGGAGTGTGTTATTGAATATGTTAAAGCTGTAATGAAATGCTTCTTCTAATCATGTGGTTATTAAATTAAAAAAAATAAT
>NW_008339916.1:1576659-1579437 GCF_000622305.1 Nannospalax galili
AAATTGTTATTGAATATGTCAATGCTGTTGTAATGAAATGATTCTTCTAAGTATGTGGTTATTGAATAAATAATTTTAAAAAATAAAATATTTTTAATATTTAAAAAGAATTTTTATCTAATAGAAAGAGGCAGGACTGGAGAGATGTATAAGCAGTTATAATGTTTGCTATACAAACAAGAGGACCAGATTTCTGAATACCATGGATGGGCATGGTAGCCTCCCTGTACTTTCACCAAGCATTGGAAGACAGAGGCTGGGGATCGTTGGAGCAAACTGTGCATATCAATGAGTTCTGGGTTCACCTGAAAGATATTTCTTCAAAGGAGTAATGTGAAAGAGCAATGGAGGACTATACTCTGTACCAGTCTCAGATTTCTACATGCATGTACATGCATGTGTACACAGCACTTATACACAAGTGTGGCCAAACACGTGTGAATCCACCTACACAAAACACACAAACACATAAAAAGAAGAAAAAGAAAGAAAAAGAGCATGCCCTCTTCCCTTTCATAGCTATCATTTGGATCTTACACTTCATCATTTCTACAATTTTATGTTGTTTATCTATGTCAGTTAACTCGAAGAAAGAATAAACTACATGACAGTGTGAAGACCAGGACATAAGAGTCGTAGGAGATCATTGTAAAGATTCTGAAACAAGACTCGGTCAAATGGAGAGAAAAATAAAAGAAGATATAAAAGTTCAATTATAATTTCTAGATTTCTTGTGAATTCTGTTTATTCCTTGTCAAATCTTGTCCAATTTTCATTTCCTTTGGCTATTTCATTTTATTACTGTATTAACAATAGTTTCATAAAAATGTCAGATTTTCTTTGAAAGAACTGCAATTTATACTTCCATTTTATGATTTGTCCTTGTTTAGGAGTAGGTAAATTGTTCGTAGCACGAGTAGTGGTACCTTTTCTGTCTGCCTTTCCTTTCCAATGACAGCATAAAAGTTGCCAATAACATGAAGTGTTTGGGTTAGGTTCTGTGAACAACTACATCTAGCTTTAGATGTTAATTGGAGAAGTGCTTGAATGTGATATTTATCTGTAAGCTATATGTGCTATGATATATGCTAGGAATTGTAAAATATGTAGAGGACCAAGGTCCACTCTTCAGTGGCAATAGGACACATGACAAATTATGTTCTGCCTTAGAAATATAGCTGTGAAATTAGTTCTGAACACTAATTGTATAGTCAGAATGAGGATTAATCTAAACAGTTTTTAATTGTGGTATTTAATTTTATAAGGCAAAAATCAAAAAGTCTTCATCATATTCTTTTTTGTTTTGTAATTTGTTTATGTATGTATGTATGTGTGTGTGATGGGGTATATACTTGATAGTGTGGGTATGCATGGGTATGTGCACATATGTGCATGTCTGTGGAGACACAAGATCAATATTGAATGTACTTACTTGATCACTCTTTACCTCAAGAAGATGCTACTTCTTGAGGTGGTGTCTCTTACTGAATCTGATGCTCATTAGTTCTGTTACGCTGGGTGGCCAGTGTGCTTTAGTGATCCACCTATCTTCATAACATGAACACAGATTATAGGCATGCATCAACATGCTCATCTTTTTTGGTATATTTTTAGTGAATATTTGTGCATTTCATACAAAACATCTTAATCATCTTAATACTCCCTTCCCCATCCACATCCCCCAGTATCCCCTCGACTCGATTTCATGGATTCTGTCATATATGTACTGAGTCAAGTTTGTGTACCCAAATCTGTCTCAGTGCAAGTTCTAAATCATAGTATAGTCAGCCTATGTAGAACCTCTCTCTTAAAGAAGATCAACTCTCTGTCATCCAGCAGTAATCAGCTATCAATAGATCTTTGGCTAAGATTAGGTCCTACTGCCAGTTTCCCTAGGTATATGCTAGGGTTTTGTTTGAGTTTGCGTGGGTTTTGTGCATCCTAACACTATTGCCATAATTTCACATGAGCAAGTTCCCAGAGACCTGAAAGATTCTGTTTCCTTATGGTCATGCACCATCCCTGGCTCTTACAATCTTTCTGCCCCGACTTCTGCAATGAACCCTGAGCCACGTTGAGTGAGATTTAATATAGGAGTCGTATCCAGGGACACTCTCTATGCAGTTTCTTATTCTCTACATTTTGGCCAGTAGTGACCTTCTGTGTGCATATGGCCTTCTCTGTTGCATGAGGAAACTTGAGATTCAAGCTCAGGTCCTGATCTTTGTGCAACAGACATCTTATTGACTTAGCCATGTATTACACAGTGCCCTGTTTTATAAAATGATTTTTGCAGAAAATCTCTTCTCTGAAAATTACCTAAAAAATTGAAGTGTAGGTTTAATAAGAGTTAGGAATCAATAATTTTATCTCAAGAAAGATGATGAAGGGTTGGAGAGATAGCTCAGCATTTACAAACAGGATCTGCTCTTGCAGAGGACACAGATTTGATTCCCAGCACCCACATGGTGGGTAACAAACCTCCATAATTCTAGTTCAAGGGGATCCAACGCCCTCTTCTGGCCTCGTGGGCATTGCACAACACATGTGCACTTACATACATACAGTCAATACACACATAGACATAAAATTTTATGTCTATGCGTGTATTGCCTGCATGTAGGTAAGTGTACACGTGTCATGCAATGCCCACGGAAGTCAGAAGAGGCTGTAGGATCCCCTGGGACTGGAGTTACAGACAGTTGTTAGCTGCCATTAGGGTGCTGTGATTCGAACCTGGGTCTTCTGCAAGAACAACCAGTGCTCTTAACCACTGAG
>NW_008339916.1:1580316-1580844 GCF_000622305.1 Nannospalax galili
TGTTGGGTTACTATCTGGAAGAGCCTTTATCCATCCTGGCCAACAGCTCAACTGAAGGTATCGCCTGTCTGGCTGTGCTGTTTGTCAAGTAACTTTTAGCTATATATATGTATGCTTTTATGAAATTATATTGGCCCTTTTAATCTTTGGTTATACTTCCCTTTTGGGTGTTTAAGGGCATACAATAGGACAAGATAAACTGATTTGTTTTTACTCTTGAGGTCGTTAGAGGATTTGTTCCTCAGGGGTCCCATGGGGTTGGGAGGAGTCCCTGGCTCCTTTCTTTTACCAGTTCCATCTATGTAAAGATAAGTCTAAGGTCCTGTTCGACCATTGTTGAGCTTCTCTTGGAAGCATGGAGGAAATGATTCCTCCGTGTTGACCCTCCTCTTTATAGACTGGACACTGGTTCAAGTCCATCTGGTGGGGTCTCCTTGGCCTCCTTGATGAAGAGGTCAGATGACCCACCTTTACAGGACGTTTTGCAAGATGCTCATAGTCCCTGGGAACGAATCGACCTAGGAGGGC
>NW_008339916.1:1583471-1584733 GCF_000622305.1 Nannospalax galili
GACACGTGTGCACTTACATACATGTGTATGCGTGTATTGCCTGCATGTATGTAAGTGCACACGTGTCGTGCAATGCCCACGGAAGTCAGAAGAGGCTGTAGGATCCCCTGGGACTGGAGTTACAGACAGCTATTAGCTACTAGGGTGCTGTGATTCGAACCTGGGTCTTCTGCAAGAACAACCAGTGCTCTTAACCACTGAGCCATTTCTCCAGCCCCATAAAAATATTTTTAAAAGAAAGATGATGAAAAAAATGTTTATTTATATTTATCACCATCACCACCCACACTGGAATTGAAGTGAATCATCATTCATATGAAAATAATAAATCATTTATTTGTTGAAGAGACACCAACATTCACTTCAAAATATTATTTGAGACTATTATCTAAGATGATTGAACAGTAGTAACATTTGCAACTGCTAAAGAGGTTTTCCATGTTACATTATGAAAGATGACTTGCCCCTTAGAGCAAATTATTATTCTAAATCAAATTCAGTCTTTTTTCTTTTAATGTGTTTTCATATGCAGGATAATTTACCCATAATTCAAAATGCATAGGCTGCAGTATCAGGAGTATACTTATAGAGACTAAAAAGCGATGGATTTTAAATTAGTATCAAGGGATATTTCAGATTAAAATTATTTCATGCCCATAATGCAAGCAAATATTAGTATTGGCTTGAAGAAAATGTGCCTATAATTAAAATAATGTTGTTATTGGTTTTTGAGAATTTTTTTTTAATTAGAAGAAGCATTTCATTACAACAGCATTAACCTATAGGAGTATACTTATAGAGACTAAAAAGCGATGGATTTTAAATTAGTATCAAGGGATATTTCAGATTAAAATTATTTCATGCCCATAATGCAAGCAAATATTAGTATTGGCTTGAAGAAAATGTGCCTATAATTAAAATAATGTTGTTATTGGTTTTTGAGAATTTTTTTTTAATTAGAAGAAGCATTTCATTACAACAGCATTAACCTATTCAATAACATTTTTTCTGAGCTAGGGTACATCTCTTTCAAAATTGGCTGTACATTTCTAGGTTTACAGATGAATTATTATGCTTATACAATCTTTTTCTAATTATAATCTCTATAAGACATAAAATTAAATGAGGTTTGAACGTTTAAAAAGATCTCCAATTCGTTGTCAAAACACACAGATTCATACAGAAAAATTCATTTTTAATGCAATTGACACTAAGATGCACATGTATTTCTAATCTCTATAAATCTGATTATTACTAGTAAC
>NW_008339916.1:1586676-1638920 GCF_000622305.1 Nannospalax galili
CTTTTTAGTTTAATGAGGTCCCACTTGTTAATTCTTGCCCTTGTTTCCTGGGCTATTGGTGTCCGGTTTAGAAAGTCCTTTCCTACACCTATATCTTGTAGGTTTTTCCCAATGTTTTCTTCTTTATACAATGTATTTAAATCATATTCAGACCCCCTTCTCCACCTCCAGCCTCACCATTCTACCCTCCACCTCTGACTTCATGTTCTCTAATTTTATTTTTCAAAGGCTGTGCTGGAAATCTTCAGTTGTCAACTTTACATGCCTAGGAAGAGGGAGCCTTAAATCAAGCATTTCCTTCATCAGAATGACCTGTGGCCATTTGTGTGAAACAGTTTCTTAAGTGCTAGTGTATTTTATTTATTTGTTTATTACTTATTTTTAATTTTTGTTTGTTTATTTGGGTTTTTTGTGTGTGTCTTTTTGAGACAGGGTCTCCCTATAGACCCAGCAGGCCTGAAACTCAAGATATAGATCAGACTGGCCTGGACTTCACAGCAATCACGTGCCTCCCAAGTGATGGGATTAAGGCATGTGCCACCATGCTCAGTCCTTAAGTGCTAATTTATGTGAAAGTGCCCAGCTCGTCTCACGGTAGGTGGTGCCACCATCAACCGGGGTTCCTAGGTTGTATGCGAAAACAGGCTGTGCACAGGCTGTAGATATCTCACCAATAAGTAGTGTTCCTCTATGGTCTCTGCTTCAGTTCCTCCCTCCAGTTACTTGCCCTGACTTACCTTAGTGATGAATTGACCTGGGAGTTGTAAGTTTCAATAAACCCTTTCTTTCAAAAGTTGCTTTTGGTTATATTTATCACAGACACAGAAAGCAAACTAGAACAAAGGCCTGTCTAGTTTAATTTGTGTTCCCCACATGCTCTCAGGTGTGGGTCCATTCCTTGAAGCTTGGTCAAACTTCCAGGCATCACATCCTTCAAGAAAACTGAGTGTCCCCTACCAGCAACTATCAGTTTCCAATAAACATTCAGCTAGGTCTGAAGCTTCATGTCCACCTCCCCCATCCATGCTGGATTTTTGTCTGACTTGGGATTCCACAGGTCTTGTGAATGCTGTCACAAGCACTTTGGTTTCATATGTGCAACTCCTCTGTTGTGTCCAGACAATGTGATTTCCTTGTAGTCATCCACCACCTCTGGCTCTTACAATCTTTTGATCCCTTTTGCACAGTAATTCCTGAGTGTTGGGAGGATAGCTTGTGATACAGGTGTCTCATTTAGGGCTGAGAACTCTGCAGTCTGCTCATTCTCTGCACACTGACCAGTTGTGCATCTCTGTGTTAATAGCCCTAACTTCTCTGATGAGATCTGAGAGATACACTAATGGATCTATTTTATTTTTCAGAACCAAAAATGGAAAAATAAAATATCTAAATAGCAACAATTCTACTTCCAGCACAAGAGAGACGTTCTGGGTAAATTCTTGGCTTTTGTGTGCAGCATATTGTGAGAATTCCAAGAAAACAACTACCTAAACTAAAAAGAGAGAAGTTCCTGTTCTCTGGGTTGGGACTAGAGATGCACCCATGGACTATAAAGCCTTAGCAAAGTGGGACTTCTGTTTTCTTGTAAAACATTAAATCACTTCTCCATGCTGTAATAGGTCCCTTCACACTTTGGAGAATAACAAATCTAGCTCCTTGTATAGCCTTAGTACTTACACAAAGATTTAATATTTTTACATTGTCATTCTTAGATATTTAGTGAATATGTAGCAGCTGGCATCCTACGTGATAAGCAACATATATCAATGGTGACTATTTTTCCTGCTCTAATAGAAACAAACCCAAATTCTTTGAAAAAAAAATAACCAAATAATTTTCTCTTTACACTGTCATTTTTATTTATAATGTTTTTGTTGAGTTTTGGGGGCATTTCATATAATAGATCTTAATCAAATTTAGACTCTTTCCTTCCCTTCCCGCCCCCCCCCAAACCTCTCCTTCAAGGTTTCAGGTATTCTATCATATATGTTAAGTTCTATTCAGTCAAATATTTCTATAGAAGTGTCCTGCAGTATAAGCTCATCCACTGGAGCCTAGTCAGTCTACCTAGAGTCATTCCCTTAAAGAAGAATTACTCTCCCTCATCCACAGTAATCATTTGCCAATAGTTCCTTGGCTAGGTTTGGCCCCTACTGCTCATTTACCCTGCTCCAACTGGGATTTTGTTTGATTGCGTCGACATGGGTCTTGTACATGCTATCAGTATTGATGAAAATTCATATGACCAAGTTTCCAATGACTTGAAAGTCTGTTTCCTTACATTCATGTACCAACCCTGGTTCTTATAATCTGCCCAACCCTCTTCCTTGATGGTCACTAAGCTGTGATGTGATGTATTCTTTACACTTTCTTAAAGTCAGAGGTTTTATCTCTTAGAAAATAATTGTTATTTGCAAATTACTTGAAGCAGTATAGAGTTTTACATTAGTAAATCATGGCTATGGTTTAGGACAATGAATAATATTATAACTGTCTGGACTAGTGTTTGTTCATCTCAATTAAAATTACTACTTGAGGGTTCAAGAGATGGCTCAGCAGTTAAGAGCACTGGCTGCTCTTGCAGAGACCTGGTTTCAATTCCCAGCACCCACATGGCAAGTAACAACTTTCCAAACTCCAGTTCCAGAGGATCTGACACCCTCTTCTGACCTCTGTGGGTGTTGCACAGCACAGGTAGCACTTACATACTTGCAGGTAATATAATCATACACATAAAATAAAAATAATAAATAAAATTACCACATGAAAATAATTAAGAGCACATTACAAATTATAGTTTAGTGTACTGATATTAATTTAAAAGTAAGACTTTAGTCAAATAAAAAGGAAGAAAGGAAACTGAAGATATTACATGATAGAAGGTGGAAAGCCCTCCTTTGTTTATGGATTGGCAGCTTTATGAAAATGGGCATATTTCTCAAAGTGATCTACATGTTCAATGCAATCACTGTTAAATTTCTGATGATATTATTCACAGAAATAGAAAAATAGCCTAAAATTCACATGGAAACATAAAACTCACTAAATACCCAAAGCAATCCAGAGCAAAAAGAGAAGTGATATCACATGAGAGGCAGCACAGCTCCCAACCTCAAGCTATATCAAAGAGCAACAGTAACCAAAAAAAAGGTGTGGTACTGCCGTAAAAAGATATGTATACCAGGGAAACAGAATAAAAGACCAAGAAATAAATTCAATAAAGTTACAACCATCTGTTTCTTGAAAAAGATGTCAAAAAATATGTTGGAGCATAGACAGTCTTTTTCACCAATTATGCTGGTAATAGAAGAAATTTCTGCGTGCAAGACTGAAACTGGATCACTATCTCTTAGCTTGTGTGAAATAGAATTCAGTCTGTTTCACAAGTCATAATGTTAGAAGTAAAACTTTGAACGTGCCAGAGGAAAATGTAGAGCAAACATTTCAAGGTACAGACTAGGAAAAAGGTTTTCTGCATAGGACTCCACTAGGTCATAAAAGAACTATGGGAATAAAGAAAAATTTTTTCCCTGATACACAGTGAAACAAAAAAGCCTTAACCACAGAAGGAACCCCACCTGGATGGAAGAAAGCCCTACCAGAAACCATATCTTTGAAAAATGAAAATCACAGTACCAGGGCTGGGTTACCCCCTATGAGCTGTTGGCCAGAGGGACTCAAGGGGTCCCGAAACAACAAAAACCGTTGCCAATAATGTTGAACACTGGAAGTGGAAGGTAAAACCCCTTTGCTGAAAACACTGCATGATTGGACCCAGGAGAGGGAGAAATCAAGCTTGGACTAAGCTGGAAACTCCCTGCCACTTGATGGGTGGCTTTCATAGTGCCAGAAGGTGATAATGCAGATGGCCTTGCCACAGTGGAAGGAAGACAATCTCACACTTATCACACCCTCCACGTTTCAGGGACTTTTGTGGAAGAGGTTTGCAGAAAGAATGCAAGATCCAGAAGAAGGGGTGGATTGTTACCTGTGAGTGTCCTCCAACTACTATGCTGGAAAGGTATAGTCACACCTCCTTCCCACTGCTCCTCAAGGAGGAGGGTGGAATCAATTACCCCTCCCACCTAATCAGTCAAACTTAGCTGCATGTAGGGGAGGGGCTAAGGATATATAAACCAAGAAGAGCATGAGGCACCTTTCTGGCCATTTTGTGTGGCTTTCAGGAAGTCATAGGATCTATGTTTGAGTGTGGACTTTCCAGCACAGCTGTAAATGGAATGTGCCCACTCTTCTGTAAGTAACCCCCCATGTTATGCTCTGTTAGCAAGCCCAGTAAACTTATTAGGATTTAAAAAACAAAAAAAAAAAAACAGAAAAAAATAGCAAGAATTGACAAATGGGATTTCATCAATCTGAAAGGCTTATTCTCAGTAAAGAAACAATTGCTTAAGTGAGAAATGCACTAAAGCAATAAAACAGCCACATAATACAGAAAAGGCCATGTCTGGACAGACTTATGCTGTTTTCTCCCTCAGGTATTAATGATAAAGGCTTATGGAAGCCCAGTTGCCCATTTTATACTAAATGTGGCCTCTTCATCCCAGGACTTCCTTTCCTTAAAACACCACAGAACTCTGTGACAGAAGTGAAAAGAAGGACATGTGTCCATCCTAGGAAAAGATTGTTATCTGAACCTGGATGTAGTCTTAATATTCTTCAGTGTCCTCATAAGAGGGACTGGAGGAGGCTTCTGCCTGGCACGTATGACTGTAGCCTCTCTTGGCACTCAGTGTGGGTTTCTGTGAAATATTGTTAGTGATGGATGGTTTCTTCTGTCCTTCATTTAAGACCTTGTCTTACAGTACCACATAGCCCAGGACTCCTAATTCGCTCACTGCTAAGCCACACTTAGAGTCAGGTCCTTGATCTTCCACAGTTTAGTACAAAATGGATTCCTACAGAAACCATGATTTTCTAAGCCCCCAAATTGTACTGGCTCATTTACACCTGATAACTGGATCCCCATTTCCTGTGTTCTTCCTTCCACTTGTTCAAGTATGAAGAGACAACCCACTTTGTTTCTGATATAGCAGCTATGTCTAAACTCTATCGTTTTCTGAATTGAGCGATACCTCACTTATCTGCATTGCTCCTCACAGCAACTGTCTATGAAAAAAAAATCAGCAGGCATTTGGTTAATAAGCAAGATGTGGGAAAACACTTTTATTAAGATTTGCAATTTTTTCCAAATTTTCTTGAGTAAGCCAAGCATATCTACGTACATAGCATTTAAGTCCACAGAATACACTAAAAGTGCTAAAGGAACATAAACGAACTACTGAATACTTTTATTTCACATTTTCCCAAGCTCTGCTCAACAACAATGTATACATGATGGATGTCACATTTAATTGTACATTCTAAAGTTTATATATCATGCATTGTAAGAAACAATATGTGAATACTGAAAAAGGGGGAAGGGAGATACAGCTACTAATCACCATATAGAGTCCACACAACACAAAGTTGTCAGAGTGTGTTACTCCCAGACTGACCTTGGCCCTCCCTTAGGATTCTACTCAGTGTCTTCAGACACAGAGTCTTTCCATTGGGCAGGAGAAGCTGCTAAATCATTCTGTTCCATAGATATGGGCGTAGCACTATCCTTACATCCAATTCTACAGCCTTGCTCTTCCTCATCTCTGAAAGCCTCCTCATACCATAATGAGAAAGAAACTGGATCTCTCCCTGTGACCTTAGCTAAGAATTCTAGAACTTTCATCTTGGTGGTTTCAGCATAGGCTCTTGGACCCCACTGGAACTTATAGCGTGGAGGATGACTGCCAGGCACCTGCCGGCATTCCAGGTAATTTTGTTCCACAAAGGCTTTGGTCAACAGCTTTGTGGGCTGTCCATAGATGAAGTGTTCCTCCCCATCATACACTCCCATCATATTTAGGAATCTCCAGATCTTTTCTTCAGAGGCACTGTTCCCTTCCATGAATATCACAGCCAGGATAAGTATCAGGAAGCCATTTCGAGGCATTCCTTGGTCTTCACTCAGCAAGTCTTCATTTCCATAGGTAAGGTTCAGTGAGTTGATAAGGAAGTAAGAGTTGTTTGCAGAATCATATCCCTTTACATCAATTCCAAAAATCAATTCCAAGAATTGAGCTGCTTCCTCAAAGATCTTAGGGAACTCTTTCTTGTAGTCTTCTGAGACAACTTGGAGCATTTCGCATGTAGTAATGGGTTCCTTCTTTCGATATTTGAGGATTAGGAGATTCACCAAGTCAGTCACCTTTTCATTTCGGAGCTTTTTTTTTAAATATTTGGTATCTATCAACTGTAAGGGGCTTAAGCTCTCATCTTCTTCATGATTACTACATTCTTCTCTTAAATTGATCCATGAAGGAGAGGAACTACTGCTTATAGGACTCTGGAGAATATTCCATATCTGGGAAGAAGACCCTTCCTCCTCATCTGAGATATCCTGACTCATAAGAAAGGAAAAGGGGATAAGGCCTTGTAAAACGTCAGCTGAAATGGAAGAGGTGTCCTTTATATACTCCACCTCCTTTTTCTCTTTCTTTTCTTCCTCCTCCTCCTCTTCCTCCTCTTCCTCATCTCCCTCATCTTCTTCCTCCCCATCATCCTCCTCCTCTTCATCCTCATCTTCTTCCTTCTCATCTTCTTCCTCCTCATCATCCTTGTCTTCCTCCTCCTCTTCTTCCTCCTCCTTTTCTTCCTCCTCCTCTTCCATCTCCTCCTCCTCTTCCTCCTCCAGTTCCTGCTTCTTCTCCTCCTTCTCTTGTTCCTCCTCCTTCTTGTCTTCCTTCTTCACTTTCCCTTCTTCCTCTTCCTCCTTTTCCTTGTTGTCTTCCACCTTCAACAATTTCTGTGTTACACCTGACTCCAGGAAGTCTTGCTCAAAGTTGAGATGTGGATGTTTTCTATAGTGAGACATGATGGCTTATCGCAGGAGGCAATCAGGAGTGTGAAAGACAGTGTGGGTGATAGGATCCTACAGGCCTGGGGGAAGAATGCAGTGTGAATTGCAGCTAGTGAAAATTACAGCTCTAATGATTCTAATGAAAGAAGACTTACAGGTCTTCTCTGTAGGTGATGTATCAATCTCACAGGTATATTGTTGTTCTGGTTCTCTGTCCTCAAGGAACCTGTTGAAGAATATAAAAAAGTTCCTTAGTGTATAGCTTAACAGACAGATCTTGACACTCTAGCACTCATAAAGGAGCGTATGGGGCTGGATGCCTCATGGTTTCCTCTGTTCTGGTGTGAACATAATGCCCTTGATGCACATTCAGTGTGAAACTCATTTTGACTCCTTATACTGCCTGAGCATTCTCTGCTTGCGGAATGTTAGCATATAGTGCCAGATAATTCTGTAAGAGGAATGAAAGTGGCCCCAATACTTAGGTCTGTAACCACAGTCCCAACCCCTTGGGGCTAACAGATGGAGCCAGACTATGATAAGCTTCAGAGTTCTGAAGTGTATTGCCCATTTTTTACTGATCTTTCTCCTAATGAGGCCTGGATTGTTCTATTCTTCTAAAATGAAGCTAAACTCACAAGTCAGGGCCTCACAATCTAGAAATAAAAATGAGGAAGTAAGAAATCACTATCTCTAACAACATATGTCTAGAGTTCTCTGGGATGACAATAAAAGCTAACCAAACTCTGCAGGGATTCCATTCCTCCTAGGTCAGGGGTTCTTGTCTAAGCCTGTTACTCATTAGTCTGCTGGCCTTGGTCTATCCCCATTGGATCAAGCCTTCAATTATTTGAGAGCATCAACATTGAAGTGTGGGTGTGCCACATAAGACCAGGTCCGCCAGTGCTTCCAACAACTGACAGCATGAGAAATGTAGGCCTGACATACATTCAGTTCTAGAAATGAAGGCTGTGCCCTCAGTTCTCACTCAAGAGTCTTGACCTTAAACTCCAGCAAGAGTCTAGGAGCCCTTCTTCAGCTGACTTGAGGTTCTTCCTCTTCAGACTGCAGCCTCTTCAGACTGTCATTCTTATGTACCTAAGAACACACACAACAGAGCAAAAGTGTAGCATCTGACCAGCATGTACCTAGGCCTTGCAAGACAGAGCAGAGTCTGTGCTCTATTTCATTTCCAGTGACAATTTCCTTGGTGGACTCACACTGTGTTCATCTTCTTACCTTGCATAGTCTGGATTTTGCCCTTTTCCCTTGATACTGTCCCAGAGTATCAAAATCATACCTCAACAAGTCATCTCTCCAACTTTTAGAAAAAATAAGAGTATGTATCTTGCCTCCCCTGCCTTGATCATTCTTTGCCTGAGAACAGGACACAGTTTGACTCCGTGGGGCCCCATCTCTAGGGTGGTAAATAGTTTACAGCTCACCGACATCCTAACCTTTACAATTAATAAAGCCTAGGACTTTCCCCTCTGCTCAGGTACTGTCTTCTGTCAGGTTAGTACTCTCACCTCCCTGAGTAGCAAGACAAAAAGAAAAGATACCACAGGCACCAGGTCCTGTATAGAGCCAAGGGCAATTTTTATGCGGGGAGTCTAGTATCAGTTATCCCTCATGGTATTCATTCTTATTTTGGTCATTCCCCTTAAGTGATCTGCCATTGTCCCTTGAAACCAAATCCTTCACTTCCCAGGGACACCTCCACTTGTTTCACAGAGGAGATGTGAACATATCCCATCTGGCTATTCCTGCACATATCCTCCAAGGGTTGACATCAGGGAGAAGGTAGAGTTTCTCCAGGGCCCAGTCTATCTAGTTTGGAGATTACCATTAGTCCTTCCTCTTCCTCAATGTCTTTACCTCGACTCTTAATAAATCCTTGGATTCCTTTCTCTCTTGATGTCAAACACTAGTATCAATGCTTTCATTCACCTCCCTGAAACACTCTAGATAAAAGTAAAATGACATCAAATCCAGTGACCCTGGAACAGAGTTTGTTATGTTGGGGGAGGCAGTCCTATGTCAGGAGACTGATCTTTATTTTAGCAGGGCCTGTCACACTTCCTGTTGAGCTGAAATCCTCCCTTTCAACTATGCCATGCCAGGCTTCATAATTATAATTTTAGCCACTTAGCTCCTGGAAGATCTACATCTTCCCACATCTGAAAACAGGAAAAGGTAAGCGTCTGTAGGATTCTGGCAGGGGGAGGGCAGTAAAGTGAGCTTACTTCAGTCCTCACCAAGACTCCTAAACTTCACTCCAGGCAGAGTTCAAGACACTTCCGAACATTTAGCTCGCACTCTTTCAGATGCAACCTCCTTGAGCCTGTCTCTCACAAAAAAAAAAAAGGAAGATTTGAGCTGCGTGTGGTGGCACTCACCAAACTACAGTGGCAGAGGTGGATGGGCCTCTGTGAGATGGAGGCCAGCCTTCTACACGGTAAATTCCAAGCCAGGTGGTGTACCAGGAGACCCTGTATCAATTAAAAAATTAAACACCAAAAACTAAAAACCAGGAACAAAATTGAAGAAGTATAACATTTGACCACCTGTCTATAGCCTCCTGGGTTGGAAGTGGGAACAACAGGAACTTGGGGTATCCTTTCTGTAGTACTGAATTTTAGCCATACTGCTTGTCCTTTTATGTTGACAGTAAGAGTAGGGATGATGTGCAGCCCATTTTATGGTATTGTATTGTATTGTATTGTATTGTATTGTATTGAGGGATTCTTTAAGTCTTTATTTTAAAATTTTGTGTATGAGTGTATTGCCTATATGTATGTAAGTGCACCCGTGTCACACAATGCCCACAGATGTCAGAAGAAAGCGTGGGATCCTCTGGAACTGGAGTTATAGACAGTTTTTAGCTGCCATGTGGATGTTGGAATATGAACCCCAGGTCCTCTGCAAGAGCAGTCAGTTCTCTTAATTGCTGAGTTATCTCTCCAGATTCTCTTGCAGTCTTTAAAATGACCTTGGCAAACCTGGGGCTCCTTCTGCCAAACTACCCCTCATATCTCAGGAAAATGTTCTTATCTCCCTGAGAATATCTATTCAAATGTGAAGAGAAGCTACAACTTTACTTTGGTATAATTTCCCAGAGCTGACAAAGTAGAGGTTAGATCCCATTTTTTTTTCACAAGTGGAAGTTATCGTACTGGTGCCTTCCCTCAAGGAATTTATATTACTTACTGGAATACAGGTTTCACCTCCAATGGATAAGCTCCATCAACTCCTGGAGGACAAAAGCAAGTACCACATCTCTCTACCACTGTCCCCATCCCATTCTGATTGACACAGAAGTTATAAGTCCACTTTTGTCTGTGGTAATATATGTCACTAGACATCTTAAAGTTATTTGTATTTATTCCTGACAGGGCATGAATTGCTACCATTCTGCTCACAGGAGGGTTTTTCTCTAAGTCCTAGATGCCTACCTTTTCTGATACACCAGAAAACAAAGTGTATGGAAGAAGGTCCAATACCTGAGCCTGGGGCTTCTCACTATTTACTTCAGAAAGGATGGGTTTCTGTGGGATTCCCACTATCTGTATTGGGAAGTGTGTGTGTGTGTGTGTGTGTGTGTGTGTGTGTGTGTGTGTGTGTGTGTGTGTGTGTGTGTGTGTGTGTACTCCCAGGGTGTGTGTGTTTAAATCACAGTCTCCATCTTGAAGTTTAAAAAACATAGGATACCTCCTTCTACAAACTTAAATTAAGCACCCACAGCAAAAGCAATCTAATGACTCTAAGATATAAGTTTAGAAACACTACATCCTGTAGTTTTGCCTCACCTTCGCCTGGACTGAAAATATACATAAGGCAAGGCTGGGGTCCTCCTAAAAGGTAGCTAAAAGCCCTCTCACCCTTCTAGCATGGTTTACATCTCAAAATCTGGCAGGGTCAAGGTCACCTTAGTCTGACTTGAGCTGAGCTCCCTAAGATAAAGAACCCCTTCTAGTTTCAACATGAAAGTCTGGATGTATCATTTCTAATATCCCTGCAGAGGAAAAGCAAACCTGAGGAGTAACCCTGCTTCACTTCTTCCAAGTTCTCCTTCTTAATTCCTGGAAGGGCTGTATGCTGACTTAAGCTGATTTTCTTAGATAAAGCAAAAACAAACCAAAACCTTCAAGGACAAGATCAGTGTCTGGATACACAACATCAAGGATCTCTGCCTGGGGTTTCTGAGGTCTAATAGCAAGGACAAGTACTATAGCCTGTGCATGTACATGTGAGTGCAGTGGCTCTTGAAGACCAGGAGAGGACTCTGATGTCCTGCAGCTGGAGTTACCGGTGGTGAGGAGCTATCTTATGTGAATGCTGGGATCAGAACTTGGGTCTTCTAAAGGAGCAGTCTGATCTTTATTGCTGAGCCATCTCTCTAGCCACAGGGACCTTCATCTTAATATCTAGTAAGATGTGGATCTTTCCTCTGCTGAACTGAGTCTACCCCCTCAAGAAAGACTCTATTGTTCCAGACTCCTAAGTTGGAACCCAGAAAATGCCACAAGACATAGTTCCACAGGATTGCTCTGATTCTTCACTAAGGGTCCTTCCCTTTATATACACCAAAGCTGGATTCTTTCTTTGTTGAGCCAAGTCCTGACTATTACCTAAAACTCAGTCTCTCATAGCTTCTACAAATTGAATTGGAGAAACACCAAAATTGTACTGCTGGTGCTGCTTAGAGCCTCCCTGGGATGACAACTAACTAGGACAGACAGTTAGCCCCTCCATGTCTGTGGTGGAGAGGAAGGACTAAACTTCCCCAAAGGTCTGTCCTTTCTTTTCTCAGGGCTCTAACCTTTGTTTCTAGAAATGAGCAACCTTCTCTTCTGACTGGAATCTAGCTCCCTATTAAAAACTCTTATATCCCTTGGATTCTGGACATGGAACTTGGTGGGATAGGAAAACAACTCCTGCCCTTACCTGGCCTAGAGCCTACCATGAGAATTTCCCAAGAAAGTATACTGTCCTCCACTGTGTCCCCAGAGAAGAGGAAACCTCCAACTCCTGATCCAGCTTCCTCTAAGTCCTCTCTCACAGTCTTCTCCTTGATATTTCCCAATACTGAGGACTCCAACTGTTGATTGAACTTTAGCCCCATCTCATAAAATCTTCATCTCCTTTGTACTTCAGATAAGGAAACCAGGGAAATGAAAGGTATAAATTTCTTCCTGGCCTGGAGCACTCCTAGACAAATACCTACCTAGGCCACTTGAGAATGATGTCTGATGTCTCCTATTTCTGTGAGAGAAAAGAAGTCTCATGCTACCTAGTCAAGGTCCTCCAGTACAGTCATCGTTGTCCCTGTCCATGCTCCCCCCCAAAAGAAACTTCCTTCCACATTCCAAAAAGATTGAATCCCCAAACAGTATACCAGTCACCCTGCTTAAGTCCTCCCAGAGTACGTCCTCCCAGAGATGAATGCTAGAGAAATAGGTCCAGTCTCCCAATCTTCCCTCAGAACTATTTGGGCATTCTCTCAGAGCCCACCTCTTAAGGGACAACTCACACTAGCAGGGGTAGAGACTTTCTTTTGGTGGGCAAGAGGCTTCCATCCTGCTCTCAAAGTCCCTCCACCCACTGCTGGAACGCCTCCTTATGACGGCTCCAGTTCACGCTCTTCTGAAAATAACTTCTCCCTTGAATTCCGGAAAGGAATCTGTTCAAATAAACTGTCTCAACATGGCCTAAAGCCTCCTGGGGTAACTTGCTGAGCAAATAAGACTAACGCTCCTCCATGTTTCTTGGAGGGGGAGAAGATGCCCATTCCTCCCTCTAGACTCACCCGGGAGTCTAGATCTCCTCAAGCTGACCCAGGTTTGTCCCCCTCCCAAAAAGCCTCACTTTGCTCAGATTCCTGAAACGGAACCTGAGAATCAACACACCTTTCACTCTACCTGGGATTCCTAGGGATGTATTATCTGTGAAAATCTAGAGATTCACCCCTTTATCCGTGGGGGAGGGGCAGGCCCCCAGCCCTCCTTCAAAATCCTCTACTCATCTGTTAGGGCCCTCCCTTTGATGATTCCCACTGCCTGGATTTTTTCTCTGTTGATCCAAGTCCAGCCCCTCACTAAAATTCCAGCCTTTCTGGGACTGGTGGCACAACTTTTGCCCAACTCCGAAGACTCAGAGGGTCACTAAACCATGTAGACATTTTGGGACTGAAGACTAATTCCTGAGGGTGAGGAAAAATTTCTCATTCGGTACTCAAAGTCCTCAGATTCAAGGGCTCGAATTCCTTCCTGAAGAGTTCATCCCAGCCTTCCCAAAAGCCTCACACCCTGTAAACAACTGACAGAACTTCAGAAAATAAACGGGTACAATCCGTGACTTCTGCTGGAATTTTCCCAGTGAAACTGTCTAGGGCAAAAGGATTTAGTATCCGGTTTATTATTTAAAGCCTGAGACACCTGCTCCTGAACACCCGAGTCCAGCCCTCAGAAACTCACCACCCTTCCTATGCTTCCTCGAAGCCGTAAACCACCTCCTCCTCAGCGTGCTTTGGGATAAATGTGGAGGAGAAAGGAGGATGTTACCCTCATATTTGTGACGGGGCAGAAATCTTTTGATCTTTCCTCAGAGTTTGCCTACCTTCTTTCTCAGAGCCGTGCTACATTCTATATTTCCCTGCTTGCAATAATCGTTCCTTCCTCAGGCTTCTGTGGAAGGGCGCCAGGCGTCGCGCGACTAATGACGCAAGAGGCTGTCTGAGGCATGCGGCTTGCTGCCTACAGGCTCAACGGCACATGCTGCCCCCTAGCTTGATGACACTTTTTGCCCCTTGGCTTGATAGTGCATTCTCAGAACAAGGAGGCATAAAGTTCGGCAAACCTTGTGGATAAACATCTTAGTTCCTCCTCTTGATGGCGATGCATGGGTAAGATCATCCCTCACTGATAAAATGTCACATCCCTTCAGAATTCAAAACTGGAATTCTGGAAATAGCACATCCCGGGACTCTTCCTGTAGTTGATGGGGGGGTCCTATGGGAATAATAGTCCATCGACCTGAAAGGAAAACACCTCTCACTAATACTTATGGCTCCCCATCACGAGCCTGGCAACACCAGGACTTTCTCCGTATGTGACATTAGCCTTGTTAGATGAAATTTCACTTAGACTCCCAGGATAATACATCCTGGAACTTGGCCATAATCCTTCCAAAGATGATTATGCTCCTTCTTCAGGTGAAAACTTCAGCCCTAATTTACACGTCATCCCCCCCTCTGTGCCTCACATTCCTTCCCACAACTGGCTATGCCTGAGCTGCTTTATTCTGGACCCGAATATGATGACTTCAGAAAAACAAACACAAACTTCCATTCTCAAAGAGTCCAAATGGCATTGAAGCAAAACTTCTTTAGCCCATTAAGTCCTAGGGATTTCTAGAAGAAAAGACTAAGGTAAGGGAGCTGTTGTTGGGGTGGAGCTGAAGTCATTTCTCGGCCCAAGATAGTAGGCATGGCTTCAGTATCCATATTTCATCCTGATAAGGCCTAGGTTCCAACTTTTCTATTGACTTTATGATCTGCCTTTCTTCATGTCAATGTCTTCATTTCCTTAAAGATTTCCAGAAATGAAAGCTGCAGAGCAAGTGGGCAGTTTTGACTCATTGTCCAGCATAGACCTTCGTGTTAGATAAAAACAGGGCATGGAATAGCCACAGAAAACACAAGAGGACTCAGGCAAAGTAAATGCATATTAAGAGAGTTGCCAGGGCTGGTAGCTCAATTTGGGGAGGGGGAAGCAATCAGCAGCTTGCTAACTGTTGGGGAAGTTCTTATAGGGGGCTGGGAATGCAGAAAGCAGTAAAAATTTTACAGTTTCAGAGGAACACAGGGTCTTCACATTGTGAAACTTATCAGGGGGAAGCAGCTTGTGCTGAGACAGCTCTTACATCAGTCAGGTCTTGAGTCATGGGAGTAAGGTCTGTTTATCTGCCTGCAAATGGCTAATTTTAACTGTTGACTCATTTCCTGCATTTCAAGGGGCCCTGCAGAATTTTGCAGAACTTGTCCTGCTGGGCCGCAAAGCCTTGCTGTACTGTGGGGAGGGTTGCACTGAGCCTGGACTCTATCATGCAGGCCTTTTATGTTTTAGGGCAGGGGGCGATGTGTTCTCATCTGGCTACTTTCTGCATGGCATGATTGATGTAGGGAAATTTGAGGGCCCAGGAGGCAGAGTCCAGTTAGGCAACGACTGGAGTTTCCACCTGTATGTCTGGGCAGGATCCTTGGTGGTCAACAGGTGTTCGTACACATGTGGGGGAAAGGAGAGCAACAGTTGGTTAAAGTTTGCATGGGTCAGCTGTTGGATCCAGCTTTGGAGATAATGGAACAGGCAGGGAGCTATGGTCCAGATAAGAACAATAGAAATCAAAGGCCCAAGTAGGGGTAGGAACCTGGGTGTTAGTCCTTCAAGGAGCTCCCACTGAGGTGGTTGTTGGTATCAGGTATTTCTGAATTAGAGATCCTGAGCCACGTTTCGGAGGTGCTGTACATTATGTTCAATCTTACCTGATTGATTGACGTAGTAACATCATCCCTCACCCAGAAAGATGCAAGTGACTCCTTTCTCTGCTATCTAGGAATTGTCTGTTTTGGAGGGTGACCTCAGCCAGGGAAGAGAGATGTTGCTGGAGAATGTGGAATGACTGGGCCATTGTCCCAAAGGCTGTAGTGAGCTCCTGTAGTGAGCTCCTGCTTGAGATCTTGAAATTCCTGGGAGAAATGTTGAGCTGAGAGCAAGGTATGTCCCAGGCTTCCCACAGCAAGTCCTGTGGCTGCCATTGATGACACTAGGCTGTTTCCTACCAGGACTGCTAAGGTGGCTGACCTCCTTTCCCTAGTCAGTGATTTGATGACAGGGCTAGAGTCTTTGCTTCTGGTGGAAAGACAGCTCTGTACCTCTCCTGAAGTAAACAGAGTTAGTTTTGGCATGAGGGCAACAAGAGTGCAAGGTCCCTTGGTCTTTGGGGAAATGCAGGTATATGCCAAGGAGGGGCAAAGAAAAAGTAACCTTGGGGCCAGGGCAGTGTTGCTCTGGACCGTGATGTTATGAACTGAAGATCTGGGGCAGCTGGAGGTATGAGAGGCCCAGCACTCTGATTGACTGAGGAACAAAAGTGGAGGAGACAAAGGATGCTGTGTGAGTGGGCCTAGGGAACATAGGGTGTTGGTTTGGTTGGTGACATTGTACACCCTGAGGGAAAGAAGGAGCTAGCCTTGTAGAGGGGCACAGAAGAAGCAGACAGATGCATTAAGAGCTGAGAAATTTCTTAGGAGAGATAAAGAGAGAGAGACAGGATATTGTCCCAAGAGAAACTGCGAGAAGTATCAAAGCCCTGGAGTTGTACCATTTGGTGTTTTGCTTGGTCTAGAGTTTGCATGGCCTTTTGGGACCATGCATCTTGGACTGTCTTTTTTATTTATATTCTAAAATGGTCTATTGAACTTCCTGAGTAGTAAATGCCTGCTGCAGCAATTCAGTCCCCTGACCATGAATATGAGTTGATAATCTTAAATGAGACCTCCCCACACCCAGTTGGCTGGAACTTCCTTTTACTTTCACTGGGGTTGTTAATTAGGCTTTCGTATTTCCCTGGTGTTTCACATTTAGGACCATAGATTTGACTTTAGACCCAATTTTCTCTTCCCCCATATATCCAACCATGTCTTTTTATGTAGTTCTGCCAAGGCCAGGGATTTCCCAATGGTAACCCTAGGGCTGCTGGGTTTTCAGCAAGCCAGTGGTAGTTGTACGATCATGAGGGGCAATCTTCCCATTTCCCTGGGTCCTTACAGTCACTATCTGTCTGGTTCTCTATGAAACATAGAAACCTAGGGTAGTAATTGTATTCTCCCATCTCAAAAGTTAGAGAGACGCAGTTACATGAGGGGAATGGGCAACAATGAGGAACCGAGAAGCTCAGTCTCCTGGTTTTTATCATTGATTTTTTTTTTTTTAAACTTAAAGGTGCACGGGGGTATTAGCAGCTGGGGGAAGCATGGGCCATGAGAGCCAGGGTACTGGTGCATAGTATAAAAAAATAAAAATTCATTCTTGGATAGAAGCCATAGAGGGGACCCTAGAGATTTTTAGTTTGAGAGGGCCAGTGCTGGTGGCCTGGTACTTGCTATGTTCTCGGCTGGGCTTTAGTTTGGAGAGGTGGAGGTGGATCCAGCCTGGTTATCTGAGAAGTTTGTTTGCCATTGGAGTGGACAGGTGGAGTGGACAAGGTGAGGGCTGATCCAGTGAGGCCTAAGGGTTCCCTTTAGTCCTTTTCTTATGGTCATTGGACCTGAGGTAGGCATAATCTCCCAGATGGAGGGGGACCAGGAACTGGTCCTGAAACACCTGTGGGATAACCCAATCAGCATGTTCCCTAAGGAGTTTTCTTAAAAGGATGAAAACAGGTAAATAGTCATGGAGGGTTGTGGGGTGTTGAAGTGGCAGGTCATTGAGGAGGAAGGGTCTACCATACATAAGTTTGGGAAGAGTTTAGGAAGGAGGGGGCCTGCTGTATAGCTCGTAGCCTGGTCAGAGCCAGAGGTAGAAGGGAGACCCAGGATTGGTGTAACTCCATGGAGAGTTTAGTAAGATGATCTTTGAGGAGGGAATTAGCCTGCTTCACTTTTCCTGAAGACTGAGAGTGGTAAGGAATATGTAGTTTCCACATTACTCCCAGGGAATGAGAGACTGTCTGGGGTACCTTGGAGATGAAGGATGGGTGGTTATCAGATTGGAAAGTAAGAAGGAGACCAAAGCAGGGAAAATTTTTCTGGATCAGGAAGGTGACTACTATGTCAGCTATTTCTCCTGTGGTGGGAAAGGTCTGCATCCAGCCCAAAAATTGTCTATCCAGACTAGGAGGTACTTGAACTTTTTACAGGTAGGCATAGGGGTGAAATCTATTTGACAATTAACCACTGGAAGGGCCTCCCAGTGTTGGTGAGGTGAGACAAGGTCATAGGTGAGGCATGATCTGGTGACCTTGGTGAGGAGGGGGTAAAGTCTAGGGCAATGGATGAGGGGTTCCAAAAACTCATACAGTGGGCGGGCTCCTACATGGAAGGTATTATGTAAATATGTTAGGATGGAAGAGGCTTGTCACTCAGGTAGGCAACATTTGTCCATAAGGATCAACCATCTTCCTGGCCCTTGGGTGGCCCCCATGCCCAGAAGGCTCTTGTGCTGCTGGGTGGGATGGGAGGGGGTCATTGCTACCAGTGTCAAGAAGAGGACGCTGCCAGCAGCAGAGAAATGGGCTTTGCTGGCTTCCCTGGCTGTCCGGTCTGCCAAGTCATTGCCCAGGACTATGGGGTCAGTGAAAGGTTGGTGCCCCTTACAATGGATTACAGCTGCCTTGTCTGGGAGGTAGGAGGCCTCCAGGAGTTTGGGAATCAAAGGGCCATTGGTGATAGGGGTTCCCTTGGTAGTAAGGAGGCCCCTTTACTTCCATACTGAGGTGTGGTGGTGGAATATGTGGAAGGAATATTTAGAGTCCATGAAAATGTTGACCCTTTGGACCTTGCCCAGAGTCAGAAACCTGATGAGTGCTATGAGCTCTGCCCTTTTTGAGGTGGTCCCAGGCTAGAATGGCCCTGACTCAATGACTTCCATAAGGAACACTATGCTGTACCCAGCCCTGCAGGACCCAGTTGGAGTGAGAGTAGAACTGCCATCCACAAACCAGGTCAAGGTGGAGACACGTAGGGGTTTTAGGGAAATTAAGGGGTCTTGGTACGAGAGTTCTTGAAGCATTTCTGAACATGAGTGGGTGAGCAGGAAAGTGGAAGAGAGGCAGGAGGCAGGATTGAGTGAAGGGCACAAGTCCAAGGTGAGTGAGGGGTTTCTGAGTAAGGTGGAATGGAAGAGTTATAGTTTAGAGGGAGCAAGAATGGCCAGGGATGAGTGAGTTAGTAGGTCCTTGAGGTGGTGGTAGGAGAGAACAAAAATGGGCTGGCCCAGGGTAAGAAAAAAACCCAAGTGTGCCCACACTTTTTATAAGTAACTCCCGCCACCACCCTATGCTCTGTTAGTAAGCCCAATAAGTTGTTTTGTTCCCTAAACTGTAGTTTGGAGGAATATTATCTCAGTTTGTCAATAAGGATGGTGGGAAGAGGGAGCCAGAAGCCACGTGTGCCTCCCAGAAATGAAAAAAAAATTAACTACAGATGGAAAGTATACAAGAGCAACCAATACAAGAGCAACCAAAGTCTGGATGAGACCTGGAAGCAGATTCTAGAGCCCTGCGTGGTAGCTTTCTAATACAGAAGCAAACAGATCTGATGGGAAGATAGTTAAATGTTCCTCATGCAAAGTTTAACCTGCTTGAGAACTTACGTGAACATCTATCAGGCAGCTGCAAATGTGACCCGGCACTATGGTGGGCAGACTGAATGTAAGACTGGAGTTAGAATGAGAACTTTAGGGACTATTTGAGTTTGTTATAAGAGTCCTGTTACTGAGCCAGGCAGGGTGCTACAACTTGTTAGTTCAGCAATCAGGAGATTGTGAGCCAGAAAGAGCCTGAATTCAAGGCCAGCCTGTGTAAACTAGTAGACTATCTCAATAAACTAGAATTAAAAATCAATCAAAAAGAACTTTGGGAATCCTGTCCTCTGTATTCAACTGAAATGCATAAACCTTTTTTTTCTGAAAAGATCCAGGGCACTGCCATGGGCGACTGATATAATAAATACAGTATCTATCCATAAGGTGGATACAATACAGTGATGAGATCTACCTCTGTGGGAACCCCAGCACTCATCTTTGTCTACCATGGACCACAGATTTTTCAAAAGCTGAGTTTAAACATGTTGCCATATGTTGTGATGACATTCAATTCCCAGATAGGAGTCTTCCTCCATTTCTAGAGGAGATTCTACACACACACACACACACACACACACACACACACAGAGAGAGCATATTTTCAAGTTGTCTTTCTCACTTTGTAGTGTCATTTCATCTTATTATGAATCAAGTGTGATTTGATGATCTCATCTTTTTAAAGATGCTAATAAATACTTAAAGAATCAAGCTTGTGGTTGTAGGAAAGAATGGTGGCCAAGGGACAAAATTACTTGTTGGTTACTGGTTACACAGGAAGATGGGAAGAGGTTACAAAGAGGTTCAA
The DNA here is from genome assembly GCF_000622305.1 of Nannospalax galili. NCBI lineage: Eukaryota > Metazoa > Chordata > Mammalia > Rodentia > Spalacidae > Nannospalax > Nannospalax galili. The sequence goes on from NW_008339916.1 coordinate 1,606,757, forward strand.
AAATGTGGGGTAATGATAAAAATAACTTCTCAATTTCTTAGGATGTTTTGGGGTCCTCTGCACTGAACACCTGCACATTAGGGAGGAACACTGATTGGGGACACTACAAATGCCATCCCTCTCTAGCTCAGCCTACCATCCCTTGTCAAGGTGAATTTCAACCTCAGCCTTATAACTGCCCTTTCTTATGAATAAAAGGAGACATCTGGAAACAAAAGTCTGATGGCAGTACATGTATCTGTACCATACATAGCAGCTCTGGAACCAGACAATATGGTATGTCCTCCACATGTACACTGAAGTGTCATCATTCTTCCTTGAGAATTATTAGCAATGGATGTAGCTCAGTGGTAGTATGTCTGCCTAGAGACCTTGGGTTCAATAATGTTTTTAAAAGTAAATTATTGATGAGCTTTAGTTAAATTATGAAGGATGGATAAAGGAGGGACAGGTTATTCCATATTTAAATCATTTTATGGGGAACAGGATTTCATAGCTTGTATATTTTATTTTTCAAAACTTTGCATAGGGCTAAGCAATTAACAAATACAATCATACAGGACGTTCGTCATTACTTAGAATTATTGTTTGTGCTAACTTCTCTTTGTATTTTTAGATTTTGAACTGGTTCTTGATTCTGCTAGTTGTTAGCAGATAGCACCTGGTGGCTAATACTTTTTAAAGCAAATCTTGAAGAGGTTGCAAGTTCAAAGAGGACAAAGCACCCCAAATAACTTGTCTTCTTAAATGCCAGAGAAAGTAACTGAAGGAAATAGAATGTATTAAGTAACCATGACTTCCAAAAAAAATATAGTACAAACATCACAAAAAGTCACATGGAAAACATGCATATGATTGTGATTAAAGTGAGCTGTTGGTTTCTAGCTGAAAAAATAAAGATGCAGTCTTCCTTACTCTCATAGGTCAGTATGGTGCATAGATTCCCACTGTGCTTCTCTTTAGCCACCAGAAATAAGTACCATTGTTCCTTACATAACTTCTGTCTAGTTTGAGAAGTCCCGAAATCTTTGCCTGAGAGATGAGAGGCTTAGAGCACAGAACAGACCAGGGGACTACAGGTTGATGCTGAGTCCTGCGGAACTAAAAGTTCCCATTTGGGAAGCAAAGTCTCTGCACAGGAGGGGTAAGGACTTGCCTTGGAGTCTTTCACAGTACACATTCTTCCTCCAAATCCTCAACCCTGTGATGAGATCCTTCTTGTCAGAAGGACAAGCTGTGACAGAAGCTGGAGCAAATTATCAGCCTGGGATCCAGCAGCAGGTAAGGGGAAGTTGATGAGGAGTGGGCTTCTGAATTCTGAGCCAGCTTCCTATCGAGAAGTGGGTGATTCTATCCTTGATACCTCAAACCCGGCTGAGCCCCAGATCATGTGTCCTGATGATGTCACCAGGACAAGATGCTCTCGCACAGCTGAGCACCATTCATTAGTGCCTTACTTTGGGCCCTGCATGGGGAGGATGTCACCAGCAAAGCCCTCTAACCAGCATCAACAATACCCACACCCTCCTGGCCTTGTGCCCTCATGTTGGGAAAACCCACAGACTCTTTTCTCTGTATACAAAACCACATCTTTATTAACCTCTTTCTGCATCGTCTACTAGCTATTGTCAGTCTCACCCATTACCTCCCTGGTCTACTTCAGCTATCCTCAGCCAGAGGGCTAACGAGCAACTGCTGAGCAGTATGGCAGTTCACTTGTCTGCTCAGCTCAATACCCCCACTGTCTTAGTTCCCCCCAAAATCTTAAAGTCTGTAACTTCTAACTACACATGTTGAATATTGCATCACAGTGTGCCTATCCATTCCAAAATATTAAAATATTAGCAAAATATTAAAAAGAAGCTTCTGTGGGTGAGATGGAGTAAGGAGAGCTTCTGAGGGCCAGAGCACTGACTCTAACAGAGGACCATGAAGAAACCAGACCCTTATTGAACCCAGCGTTTGAGGAAAATTCCTGAGCCAGAAACAGACCATTCCACATACACAGAGTTCCACAGGTAACTGCCCTGTCTGCAACCCAAAGAAGAGCCTATGTCTTTTCCCTCCAACTGAAAAAGAAGAAAAAAAAAGTATGGAAACTAGAAGAGAGTCAAGAAATAAAGCGTGAGTTTAACAAAATTCCCGTGTACAACAAAGTATCCTAGCACTCTTATACAGTAACGTGAAAAGGTCAGGTGTTTCTATGTTGTTGTATTTTCCCATAAAGATTTTAAATTTGGCAGGAAGACAACCAAAGGTGAGAAACATGCCATGAAACTAGAAATTAATAGGGCAAAGTCTGGGAAGCCTTAAACATTTGATGGTTAGATGGTATTTCTTTTTCTTTGAGACAGGGTCTGTAGTAACGTAGCCCTGACTGGCCTGAACTTACTAAGCAGACAGACAAGCCTCAGACTCACTGAGATCTGCTTTCCTCCACATACAGTTTCCTCTGAAAGCTGAAAGACCTTTGCAGAAGAGACGATGGAAAGAAGAGAAGAGCCAGCGGCAGTAGACGAATACAAGGAAACCATATTGTCTGGACACAACACAGGAACTGCACATATGACCCCACAGTGCTTATGAAAGCATGCACAAGACCTGTGAAAGCTTAAGCCCAACAAAAAATAGCATGGAGGAGGGAGGTGGGCAAAAAGACACAGCCCTAGCTGAGGATCTATTGACAACTGCTAGATGCTGGACAAGGGAGAGACAGTTTTAAGGTCATTTTTTTTTTTTCTTTTTCGGGACTGGAGAGATGGCTCTGCACTTAAGAGCACTGGCAGTTCTTGCAGAGGAACCAGGTTCAATCCTCAGCACCAAATGGTGACTAACAACCCTCTGTAGCTCCAGCTCCAGGGGACTCTGACACCTCTCTGACCTCTGCAGGCACTGCATGACACTGGTGCACTCACACCTTCAGGCAATACACTCATACACAAAAAATAAAAATAACAAAAATTAAAAAATATTTTTCCATTTTGAGTATTTGTGCATTTCACACAATATATTTTCATTGCATTTAGATAACCTCCCCTGTCTGCACCTCCAACTACCTCCTGCCCAATTTCATATATATATATTCCAATAGAGTCAAATTTGTGTCCCCAGATGTCCATCAGTGTCGATCCACCTACTGGAGCCTGCTTAACCTACAAAGAGTCACAATCTTAAAAGAGACTGACTCTCCCCTTCCCAGCAGTCATCAGTTTCTCAAACTTCTTCAGGGAGGGTGGGGTTTCTTCCCCAAGTCTGTGCTGGGTTTTCTCTAACAAGAAGAGTATGTGCATTTCATCAGCAAAAACAGTTCTTTTCTATGTGTTTATATTTATTTTATGTATATGAGAGTTTTGCCTGCATGTATGCAAGTGTGCCTATGTTATGCAATGCCCTTGAAGGCAAGAAGGTGTGAACTCCCTTGGAATTGGAGATATGCGTAGTTTTTAGCAGCTTTGTGGGGGCTGGAAACTCAACTGGAATTCTAAACTACATGCTCTTAACTCCAGACTCATCTCTTCAGACCCAGAAACAGTTCTAATTACAAAACAGATTCACTTTACTCCAGAGTTAGGGTTACAGTGCATGATGGCCATATGAATTTAATGCATAAATATGTGTTAACACACTTAGTATAATGGCAGGAAGGATATGAAGAGCTTAACAAGTAGTAGCAGTCTTTTTACCTATAATGCAGGTTTCCTCCTGTAGTTAAAATTCCTTCTGAGAGGCATAAACAGTGTATGCCCCTCCTTCCTGTGGTCCTTTATGACATACTAAGGTACAATTTTCCAAACTATAGTCTGCAAACCAGTGAGGTTATTGGGCTCCCTTACAGAGCAATGAGTGAGGGTTTATTTACAGAAATGTGGGTGGTCCTCTAGTAAGGGCACAGTAGTAAGGGCTTCATTCAAGTGTAGATGCTGACTTCCCTATAGTCACACAAAATGGCAAGCCTCCCTTTTGATTCTTAAGTTTATATACCCTTATACCCTTAGTAGTCATCTTCTGTGTCTGCGTCGTCCATAGTCCCCATGCTGTTGTTGTTGTGTGTCCGGCCCCTATAGGCAAGAAGTTGCAACCAAGCTTGGGAAGATGGCTTCTGCCCATGGTCTGTATATGGTCTGTCTTTCAGAGGGATAGTCGTGTGCAACACTCCATCCTGTCTTTCTGCTCTTCTGTCCACCACCCTTTTCCAGAAGAGTCCCTGACCCTTGGAGAGAATGACATAGATGTGAGACAATATTACTCCCACAGTGGTGGGATATCGAATCCTTGTGCCTTTTCATTATCTGTCTTTAGGACGAGGCTGTTGACCCATCCCAGTGATACCCCTTTTACTTCAAAAGAAAAATAAAAAATAAAAAAGAAGTACTAGGAATATCTGAATGGACAGTCACTGCAGTAATTATCTATGAGCATAAACACAAATTTTGGAAGGCACCTTTTCTGGGAGCCTGTTTTTATTTTCATAAGATATCTTTGTTAACTTTAAGCATCTACAGACTAAACAATCTTTGTGGATATCACTTCTGGCTTGCCTAACCATAAAGTTCCCCAAAATTTCACAGCTGCACCTGACCCATGCACCCCCTGTGAATCTCTTTTCCATGCTTCTTTCTTCGGGTGTAATTGCAAATCTTTCCAATGGGTTTCCATATCTGCAAAACACTCAGAGGTTAACGCTATGCCATTTATATAATGAAATCTTTTTTTCAGTGGATAGGCAAAACAATGCAATGTCCTGAACCATCATGCCATGATGAACAGTGGAGTTACCAAGATAACCTTGGTGAAATGCTGAAAATCATGTTGTCATCTGTTCCAAGCAAGAGTCAGGTGTTCACATAAATTCAAAACTAAGAATATGCTAAAATCAAACATAAACATGGTTTAATACTGCTTCTTTCCTCCTCACCAGTTGTATCAATAGTTTTCTCTATGGATCCACGTACAGGACCATGGATAAGTGGCGTTAACTTACTAGATCTTTACTATCTTTAGTCACATTTTTTCCTGAGCCATTCAGTATCGAGGAGCTCTTACATGGAGCCCCCCTACATATCTCAACCCCTGATAAACTCACTGGGGCTGGCACAAGCTACCTGGAAGTGCACAGGACCAAGGAGGAATCGGAACTCTTTTGCCCCTATTGCATCTGATGATTCCCTAGATAAGGTAGGCCTGGGTTTGCCTTAAGGCTGTAGCACATTTGATGGCTCTCCACCAATCACATTTGGATGCTGTGGAAGGTCCTGGTTGATCAAAATATCTCCACCCCTAGCCTAACTGTTCAAAGGAGGGAAATGTACCCTGTTTAATCTGGGGGGATCATTATCTACCCCTGAGAAAATTTTTATCTTCATCACCTCTATTGTTTTATCATGGATGCTTCTGTGAACTGTTCCTCAGGATTTAAAGCCCTCCAGAAGCTCCTTAGTACAGAATTTGGCTTTTGCCATTTTTTTTTCCTTTAAGAACCTGGGCTGGACATAAATCTTAACCACATTTTCCTTTGGGTAAACCAACCAGACCTCTTCCTCTGTTTTGTCTTTATTCTATTTCCTTTAGGTTGCTCTATTATTTTATGGATAGACTTTTACATACTGGTCCAAGTTGCTTAGATCTGCAAAAGCCTTTCCTACTTCACAAAGATTCTGCCCAACTAAGCAATTCATCAAAGCCACTAAAGCTCTACATCAGTCTCAAGGTCCCTGATGAATCAAGTTCTTTAAATTTCTGATAAACACAGTCCTGTCTGGCCCAGTGAACTGGGCATCATGCATTGCTTTCCCCATATCTAGTTCTCTCAGTAGTGCCTGTTGCTCCTGTACTCTCCGCCAACACCTTGTATTCAAGGGTACCTCCACTGGTGATGACCAAGTATCACTAATGGCTCACTCCAACCAGTCCATCAGGAACTGATTCCCCCTATAATGTCTGAGGTTATGCAGCCTGGGTCTCAAGGAGGGATGGGTGGTTATATTGTTCTGCATTTCTACTTATGCAGCACTTAAACTAATTCTGTCTGTTCCCATGTCCCACAGCCTCACAAACCATAAGACAAGGAACTCCTTCATTACTTGCTTGAAAGTCTTCCCTAGTTCCAACAGCTCAAGTGCTGAGTATTCTCTGATTATCATAGTTTCTTGTTCCAGACCATTGTTAAGGCTTCCATCAACCATGTTAAACCATGGATTTTTCCTTTCTTTGTATGAAAGGTAGAACCTGAGGGGCATCTCACAGCTATTTCTAGGTCACTCCCTTCCTCATCACCATCTGCCTTCTCACATGGATTCCAGATTCTGGGGTCCCAGTTTGAGCTTTGTATTATTGATCTAATCTAGACTTTCTTCCCTTTCCGGACTACTAGCTATAAAAAAAAATGACAGACTAGCAACTTCTTCCCCCCTTTTATCCAATTTATTCACTAAGTCAGAGTCCACTACTGAAAAGGCTAGCTTCATATCCCTTTCTCACCACAATTCCTTTCTTATATCTCCACTCTGCCTCCTGGCTTCTGACTGTACCTGGAACAGATCCCTTATTACCCACAGGATTGATCATGCTGCATCTGCTGTCGCTTGTTGATACTTCTGTCTCTGGTGTGCTAATCTAAGGGATGGTAATACCTGTTCTAGACTCTCCAGACTCCTGTGGTGGATCCCACTGGTCAAGCAGGAATGGCAATCTATACCACTTTGAAGCCTGTGATCCCAGATTTCCCCCAGTGACATTGTCCTCTTCGGTGGCCTCATCTTAGTTACACATATCACTGTACACTGCACTGCCCGTCACAGTGCCACTGCCCCCACCATCCCTGTGCAGGGGTGATAACCCATTATGTTAAAATTTCCTCTGCCAACACACTCCCTTCACTGTTGTTCTGCTTCCCCATATCAGAGGCACCATCTGTCTTCCCAAACTCGTCCTTGGTTTTGTTGCATCTTGGCCCACAACACCAGTTGTATCTAAAATTCCTTCTGGAATGTGTTAACAATGGCCATCCAGTCATCCCTCTGTTCCCTCGTAAAAACCAAGGTCCAATTTTGCCAAACTGTAGTCTTGGAAATGAGTGGTTTTATTGGGCTTACAGAGCAATGGGTGAGAGATTAATTCAGGAATGTTGATGCTCCCTTCTTAATGTTGCACTGGAAAGCCTTCATGAAAACATGAATGGTGACTTCTCTGTAGCCACACAAAATGAAGATAGAGCCTTTCCTCTACTTCCTCAGTTTATATACTCTTAGCCTCTCCCCTACATGCACCTAAGGCCAACTGGTTGGTTGGGAGGTGGGCTGACTCTCCATATCTCTTTCTTGTTGAAGAGTATAACAGTTAATAAGCTTATCTGTGATGATCCTCAGCAAGTATGTGCAACCAACCTTAAAAAAATAACATCTGTCCATGGTCTGTCTATGACCTGTTTGAAACAGGACAGTCCTATGCAACAACTACCCATCCAGAATGTTTTCTTATTGTTGAAAAACTATCCCTATCTTTGTCTTTGATAATTAGTAAAAGTTGAAATGTATTGTATTCTCCCATGACAAATTATATCAGGAGTTTGTGATTTTACAAAGAGTCACTATGAGTTAGGTGTACCTTGAAGGATGGATTGAGAGGCATTCAGGTTTCTTCCATACTTGGAGGAAAAGTGTCATTAACTTTCACTTTAATGTTCTTATTTGGGTATGAGGTGTACATTCTGATAGATCATTTATGCTCAGTAGATGATAATATTAAGAAAATACCTTAAAGAATGGATATTCATGAGCTAAAACAGTTCACTAAGAACAGTCAGTTTCAGGTGTGCAGAAATATGTTCAGTTTGAAAGTTTTAACACCTGACTTGGTGTCATATATATATATATACATATATATATATATGTATGTGATATGTAATATATCTCTCATATATATTTGTCACACACACAAACACACACATATCACTGTGACATAACACTCTGACCACTACTAACTTGGGGATATATATATAGACTAGACTTAGCTATTTTCTTCTCTTTTAATTATCTGTGGACTACATTGATAATTACCCAAACTTTATTTTTTTCAATCAAATTTTACTCAGCCTTTAAAGAGTTTGTCAGTCAGGTATGTTTCTCATGCCTTTAATCCCAGCACTTGGAAGGCAGAGGCAAGGGAATCTCTGTGATATTGAGACCAGTCATGTCCATGGAGCAAATTCTAGGACAGCTAGGGCTACAAAAAGGAAAAGAATTTGTCCTGCGCTCAATTGTACATATCCTCACACAAACACATATGCATAATCAACATAAAATAAATACTTTTTTTTGGTCTTTTTGAGACAGGGTCTCCCTTAAGTCCCAGCTGGCTTGGAACTCACTAAGTAGGCCAGGCTGGATTCTAATTCACAGAGATCCACCTGCGTCTGCCTTCTGAATGTTGGGGCTAAAGGAGTGTGCCACCACACTCAGGTACTTTTTAAAAAATTAAAAGGAGACTGGAGGTGTAGCTCTTTGTTTAAGTGTGAACTGCTCTTGTAGAAGACACAAATTTGGTTCTTTACCTAGATTCAAATGGATGACCCACCTCCACTTGTAACTCTAGTTCCATGGGATCTGGCACCATCTTCTGGCCTCAGTGGCGTTAAATCCATGTGTACACATACACACGTGCGCACACACACACACACACACACACACACACACACACACACACACACACACACACATAATTAAAAATTTAATGAATATTTAAAACCAGTCTGTGATTTGCATCTTCTAAGAGAGATTCCTAGATTATTCCACTTAATTCCATACTGATAAGAGAGATATCTGTGCTCATAACTTCACTATTTACTTCACTATTTCCTTGTGAATGATTTTTCTATATTTTGAGGTCAAAAATTGTATTTATTCTTTATAATTCATAGAACCCTGAACACAACACAATGAATAACAATGGTAAAAGCTGTATATTCAGTGTTCAGTGCCAGAAAACTGTTATGTGTTTAAAGTAACTCATTTAATCCTCACAATTTAATACTATCAATTCCTTAGGGTAACATATTTCAAAATAATTATTTCATAAAATTATTGAGAAAACCAAAATAAGCAATTAGTATTACAATACTTAGAGAATCTGGAAAATAGAAAAAAAATCTGTAGGTTTAAGTACTTATCAGCCTTGATATCTATCAACAGATGAAAAAATAAACTATGGTATATACATAAAATAGTTTTATTCATCTAGAAGAAAGAAAAAATGTCATTTTCAGAATAATGGATTAAAGTACAAATCACTATGCTTAGCAAAAGAAGGCAGACTCAGAAGAACCAATGCCCTGTTTCCTCTCATATGTAAAATACATATACATGGTGTGAAAATAGAACCATAAGTATGTTGAGGGAGGAGGGGGTCTAATATTATGGGGGAGCAGGAAAAAGATAGAGTGATGTTGGATAATAATAAATACTACAAGTTTTGTGAGACGTTCATATGGAAGAATAGTAGAAGTAAGATGAACAAGAGGACTGAGATCACAAAAAATAAAGATGCATGTCATATGTCTTTTCTTCTATGTAGAATATATATATGTATATTTGTATACATATATGTATGTTTGAGAGTACATCGGGAAATATTTGGGATGAAGGATGTATGTTTGAGAGTACATTGGGAAATTTTGGGTATGAGAGATGTATGTTTGAGAGTACATTGGGAAATATTTGGGTGAGGGATGATATCAGTGATAGTGTAATAGGGACAAGGGAGTATAATTGGAATGGTAAATAAACGTGATATACAATGGTGTATATGTACATAAATACCATAATGGACCTCAATATTTTTACATTAAAACATGAAAAAGAAAAACTCTAAGCAATTTAATTCTCATTGTGAAATATTAAGAAGAAGACCACGTGGAACTTTTAAGTGTTGATAAAATCAAGAGTGTTCTGTTTTCATGAATTAAAGCAATCCTAGATTAATGGATTAGTGAATAATGAATTATTTGTTATAAAATTCCCTCTCTTCATGTGACACTCTGTTCTCCACAAAACTGCAGAGTCTCCACTTGTAAGAAGATCCCTATCAAATGTGTCCTTTTGAAATTCCAATCTCCAGGTCAACTATTCTGATAAAACATTTATCCTTATAAATGATCTCTGTTGTTGAGTCATAGCAACAGAAAACAGGTTAAAGCAGAAATCAAATGAAAAATGAAATCAGGATGATTACTATATGCTCCTTTGACTTATATATGATACCTTGCCACATCTACACCACCAACCCAGCAACTCTCCCATATAGAAACACAAGCCCTTTTCTTCCTTACCAGTGAGCTAAAGTGTGTAAAAACTGATCTTCAATGTTTAGCTCTCCTTCTGCCCTCAATGTTAGCATCTGGGCCCATTTTATTACCAGGGGCTCAGCCACCACTTTATTTCACAATCAGCTCCAGATATCAGGAAGAAGCTTAGGTGTTTAAATAAGGGTCCTGGGATCCCCCCAGGGAGATATTTTGGATTTGACACTTAATGTGTTCAGTAACTGGGAGGAACAGGAGAGGGCAGACAAAATTAATCTGTGTGGACAAAAATACCAGCTGATAGCTGCAGGCCTGAAGGCTCCTCCAAAGAAGATGGCAGATTCCAATGGGTCCCAAAAACTGCCACGTGGAGCCTGTTTCAGCTGTGGACATACTGGCCATTGGGCAAAGATATGCCCCAACCCATGCCCACCTCCTGGACCTTGTTCTCAGTGTGGACAGTGGGGTCACTGGAAGGTCAATTATTCTTCTTTGCCATACCAAGGTAAGTCTGTCACTTCCCTAACCCCACCCATTTGAGAGGGATCCGTGGACAACTGTATGGGCCTAGCAGCTGAAGACTGACGAGGCCCTGGCTCCTTGGTCCCCATCTCCTCAAAGATTATCAATATGGAGGAGGCCAGGGTAACAGCCACAGTGGCAGGTAAGACCATTTCTTTTGTCATGGATAGGGGGGCCACTTCGTCCTCCCTTCTCTGGTAAACTTTTTCCCTCACAGATCTCCGTGGTGGGGGTTGAGAGGAAGCCCCACACCCACAGAACAACAGGACCCCTACCGTGTATATTTTGGGAGACTCCTCTGACTCATTCTTACTTTTAAAAACTTTCATTAGTGTATTCTTTTGCAAAATGAAAGAGCTTCATTTCTTCGTTACATTTCAAAATTATTTCAATCTTCATTTCTACCTTATTTTTCCTTCAAAACATCTACTGACTCTTCCTCCCTAAAGGCAACTAAGTAAAAATAAGCAAAGAAGAAAACACATAAGAAATAGATAAGAAAAAAGGAAACTAATATTAGTTGTTTATGAATGTTTGCATGGAATATCAAGAACTTTGATATTTTCAATGTGAATGGAAAAAATTAGTTATTTAATACATGTGAACAATTAAGTGAACCAGACATTACCAGTGCTTTTACCAGAGTGAATCAGTGCATTGGCAAAGCAGACCACTTTCCTCCAATTAAACAGCAAATGCACATAAAAAGTATTCTGAGTAAATACTATATTAGCACAGCTTATTAGAAATCACTGTTGAATGTACAAAATGGATCTACATTAAGTAACATTTTTTGTTGCCAACATATATTTTCATTCATTGTTATTAAAATACCAGTAGAGTTACAGATGGTAATGAAGTGAAATTGTGTGTACCATTTCTTTACCTACTGGAATTTTTTAAGTATTTTATTTATTTATTTTATGTGTATGTGTATTGCCTGCATGTAAGTAGGTGCACCTGTGTCATTCAATGCCTGCAGAGGACAGAAGAGGCTATCAGATCCTCTGGAACTGGAATTACAGACATTCGTTAGCTGCCATGTGGATGCTGGGATTCGAACCTGGGTCTTCTGCAAGAACAGCCAGTGTTCTTAACCTCTGAGCCATCTCTGCAGGCCCCCTAGAATTTTTTAAAAATTTATTTAATAACCACATGATTAGAATAAGCTTTCCTTTACAGCTTAAACTTACTCAGTAACAATTTCCAGAGCAAAGATACATCTCTTTCAAAAGTGGCTGTAATTTTTTAGGTTCACAGTTGAGTTAATACAGTTGTACAATATTGAACTGAGTGTAAACCCTGTAAGACATAAAATTGAATGAACTTTAAACCTTTAAAAAAATCTCCGTGTCATTTTAAAATATACTATTTCCTACAGAAAGAGTCATTTTTAATGCTACTAACACTTAGACGTTTGCACATTCGTCTCTAATCACTATGTATCTGATTATTTGCTAGTCACAGGAAGTTACACTTGGATCCTTAGCACCTGAGTATGTCTATAAAGTCATCAGGTAGATTTTAATGGTAGTGTTTATCAGCTCTACTAATTAACATGAAGTAAATTTTTATCCTTCCTCCTCAAATATAACTCAGTTTTAAAAATGTGTTTTTTGTGCATATATCATACAGAACATCCCAAAGAATCTTGTTCATCTATATACCCACTTCCCAAATGGCATCGTCCCATAGCCATCCCCACCCTACTGGAGTCCATATACTCTGTCATCCCTGTTACTGTCCACTGTGTTGTCAGCGCCCCCAGGCTTTCCCCAGTGCTTGTCCACCCACTTAATCTAGTCAGCCTATCTAGAGATCCTTGTTTTACGAAGATCAGCTTTTCCTCGTTTAGCAGCAATCAGTTGTCAATATTCCTTTAGATACGTTTGGGGTCTGCTGTTCATTTTCCCCATTCTATGCTGGGTTACTGTCTGGGAGTCTCTTGGGCCACCCTGGCCAACAACTCAAAGGAAGGTATCTCCTGTCTGGCATTCTTTCATGTTATGTAGCCTTTATCTTTACATATGGACTCTTAAAATATATATTGACCCATTTAATCTTTCCTTATACTTTCCTTTTGGGTGTTTAAGACCCTACAATTTGCCCAGATAAACCAATTTATTTTTACTCTTAAGGCCCCTTGAGGATCTGTTCCTCAGGGATCATGTGGGCTTGGGAGGAGCCCCTGGCTCCTTTCTTTTACCAGTTCCATCTATATGAAGATAAGTCAAAGGTCCTGCTCGACCATGGCTGCCTTCACTTGGAAGGATGGAGGAAATGTTTTCTCTGATTTGACCTTCCTCTTTGTAGACTGGACACTGTTTCAGGGCCATCTGGTGGGATCTTCACAGTCTCCTTGATCAAGAGGACAAGTGACTCGTCACAGTTACTGGACATTTTGAGAGATGTTCATAGCCCCCTGGAACTTAGTCGACCTAGGAGGGCAAGGAGCAAAAACTGTCCTTTATGTCTCTCTTACCAAATTAGTATAGGCCTCAAAGTATGGGTGGTAATGGTTCCCTCTAGTTTTATAAAACTAGGCATTATTTATCTCTTGCATTGTCTGACCCTTCCACCATGAATTCCCATTTAAGCTGCCCCCCACTCACTTTTAGTCATGCCCTCCTGCCCTGCCCCTCTTCTTTGTAGGGACCTTATGCAAAAACTCTCTCTTTCCCTTTCCTTCCTCTCTCTCACAGCCTTTCTTCTCAAACCCATAGCTCCACCACCCAACAAAACTAGGACCTGGCCACTTCTAGCATCTGAGGTCAACCCCAAAGTCTGGAACACCTCTGCCTCAGGGGTAGCCTCCCACCACTCTCCTATTTGCATTATCTTAAAAAATCCCTCTGCATTCCCTAGCAGGACTCTCATGCAAACACACCCATAAACTTAAGCCTATAATTAAAAAAACTCATGAAGGCCCATCCCCTCAAACCAACTCACTCCCCTTATAACACTCCTGTCCTCCCTGTCCATAAACCAGATGGATCCTACTGTTTGGTCCAAGACCTCTGCCTCATAAATGCAGCTGTAGTTCCTATTCACCCAGTAATTCCTTACACCTATTCTCCTCTTTCTTACATCCCCTCCTTGAATACGCACTTTACTGTTCTGGACCTTAGGATGCTTTTTTCTCAGTCCCCATACACCCTGACTCTTATAACCTCTTTGCATTTACCTTGGAAGACCCTTACTCTGGGAAAGCCTCCCAATTAACATGGGTTGTTCTACCCCAAGGATTCCAGGATAACCCTCATCTTTTTGACCAGGCCTTAACCCATTGACTTAACTACCCTAGATCTTAGTCCTTCTACAGTCCTCCAATATGTGGATGAACTTCTCCTCTACTATCTATCCCTTCCTCTTTCCCAAACTCATACAATCAAACTCCTCAACTTCTTAGGAGATAAGTGGTATAGGGTATCCCCAGCCAAGGCACAAGTTTCCCTTCCTCAAGTCAAATTCCTGGGATTTCTCCTCACCCCTATATCCTGCCACCTAACTATAGATAGGACAAATTATCTAAGTTCCCTAAAACTCCCCATGACCAAGGAAGAGATTCTGTCATTCCTGGGTGTAGCTGGATACCTGCGTACCTAGATCCCCAAGTTTGCCCTCCTTGCAAAACCCCTCTATGAGGCCTCCAAAGGGGACCCATCTGATCTTGTAGAGCCTCTGAGACCAGTAACAGCAGCTTTTCATGTCATCCAGAAGGCCCTCCTGGAGGCATTGGCTCTGACCCTTCCTGATTTGGGTTCTCCATTCCTTTTGTATGTAACTGAAAACAAGAAACTGTCATTGGGGGTCTTGGGGCAGATGAAGGGACCTACTTTTGTTCCCATAGGTTACTTCTCAAAACAATTGGAATCCACCATCTGGTGGTGGCACCATTGTCTCTGTGCTCTGGTTGCCGCAGCCTTCCTGACCCAGGAGGGACTCAAGCTCACTCTAGGTCAGTCCATTTCTGTTCTCTCCTTCCATCGCCTTAAGGACCTACTAACTCACTCATCTCTAGCTCTGCTTGCTCCCTCTAAGTTACAGCTCTGTCATGACACTTTCCTTGAGAACCCCTCACTCACCTTGGACTCATGCCTCCCCCAAACCCTGCCTCCCTCCTCCCTTCTGCCATGCCTCTTATTTACTCATGTTTAGAAAGTCTTCAGGAACTTTCCTACCAAGATCCTTTGAGTTCCCTAGAATATTACCTGACTCAAACCATACCTGGTTTGTAGATGGCACTTTGACTCTTACTCCAACAGGGTCCCGCAGAGTAGGGTCACCATAGTATCCCCTCATGGACATCATTGAGTCTAGACCATTGCTACCTATGATGACCTCACAGAGGGCAGAACTTACAGCACTCACCAGGGCACTGACCCTGGCTAAGAACCAGAGAATCAATATTTTCACAGATTCTAAGTACACTTTCCACATACTTCGTTATCATGCCTCAATATGGAAAGAAAGGGGCCTCCATACCACCAAAGGAAATCTCATTACCAGTGGCCCTTTAATTCTTAAGCTCCTACAGGTCTCTTACATCCTGGCCAAGGTGGTTGTAATCCACTTTAAGGGACATCACTCTCTTACTGATCCCATAGCCAGAGGTAATGACTTGGCAGACCAGACAGCTAGGGAACCCAGCAAGGCCCATTGGTCTGCTCTTCCTGGCTTCACCCTTGCAGTGGTCTGCCTTTCCTGGCTTCAGTGGGAATGACCCCTTCTTATTCCTCCCGGCAGCACAAAAGGCTTCTAGACATAGGGGCTAACCAAGGGCCAGAAAGGTGGTTGATCTTAAAGGATAAATATTGCCTACCTGAGGGGCAAGTCTCCTCTATTTTAGCCCACTTACAAAATATCTTCCATGTTGGGGTTCAACCGCTTTGCAAATTTTTGGAATCCCTCATCTACTGCCCTAAGCTTTTCCTCCTCCTCATAGAAGTCACCAGATCATGCCCCACCTGCACCATTGTCTCCCCTCAGGGTGGGGGGTATCCCACCCCCCTGTTTTAAACCTCATCAGCATAAGGGGGCTCTTCCAGGGATCGACTGGCAAGTAGATTTCACCCACATGCCCACCTATAAAAAATTCAAATACCTCCTAGTCATGGTGAACACCTTTTCAGGATGAGTAGAAGCCTTTTCCACTATGGGGGAGACAACAGATATAGTAGCCACCTGCCTAATCCAGAACAGTCTCCTCTGCTTTGGTCTCTCTCTCTTACCCTCCAATCAGATAATGGCCCAGCTTTTGTCTCTAAGATGACCCAGACAGTATCTCATTTCCTGGGAATAACCTGGAGACTACATATCCTCTACCACTCCCAGTCATCAAGCAAGGAAGAATGGGCTAACTACCTCTCTAGGATCACTTTACTAAACTCTCCTTGGAGTTACATCAATCCAGGGTCACTCTCCTACCTCTTGCCCTAACAAGGCTATGAGCTATCCCACCGGCCCCCTCCTTCCTAAGCCCTTTTGAACTTATGTATGGTAGGCCTTTCTTCCTAAGTGACCTGCCACTTTAACACTCCTCCCCCCTTCATGACTACATACCTACGTTCACCCTTTTAGGAAAACTCTCTAGGGAACATGTTGAATGGGTTATCCCACAGGCATCTAAGGACCAGATTCTGAACCCCCTCCAAGCAGGAGATTAAACTTATCTTTGGTTTAACAACCACCAGAGAGTACTAAGGGAAACCCTCCATCCTCATTGGACTTGTCCTCATCTCGTGATTCTGTCCACTCCCATGGCAGCCAAACTCCTTGGACAGCCAGGCTGGATGCACCTCTCCAAACTAAAGCCCACCCAGGAGTGTAACAAGTACCAGGCCACTAGTACCGGCTCCCTTAAACTAACAATCTCAAGAGTCCCCTCCCTGTTCTCTATTCAAGAATGAACATTTGTCCTTTTGTACTCTGCATTAGCGTCCTAGCCCTCATGACTCATGTTTCTTCCATCTGTTCAGTTCCTCCCTGCTCTTTTAAGTTTGAAATATGGAAAATTAATAACAAAAACAGGGAAACACAACTCCTTAGTTCCTCAGTGTGTCCACTCTCTTCATGCAATGCTATCTTCCTAACCTTCGACCTGGGAAACTCTTGACACCCCAGGTTCCTATGTTTCATAGAGGATCACACAAGTAATGACTGAAAGGACCCAGGTAACTGGGAAGGTTGCCTCTCATGGTCATATAACTGCCACTGGCTGACTACAACAGAACCTGACATTGAAAAAATGGGGAAAATGGGGAATGAAATCAAACTTATTAACCTGTGGTCCAAGATGTGACACTCTAGAAAAACTATAGAAAGTGACACAGCAGGACCATGAGTGTGAGGAGGTAGCTTACGAGATAGTCAATCCACACTGATGGACAGGAGACCAAATTGCTGCAGAAGGTGTCCATTACTCTGCAGGCTCTACAGTCTACTTTAGAATAAAAATAAAGAAAACAATCCAAAATTCACAGTCACAGAAGGCCATGGAGACCCTAGACCAAACAGAACACCAAACAATACAACAACTTCATTGCTTTAACATCTTCTGCAGTTTCTCCTTGGGCAATGTCTTGTCTTTCTCTTTATCTCTCCTAAAAAGCTCCTTTACCCTTAATGTGTCTGCCTCTTTCCTCTGTGCCCTGCTAGAGGGATCAATGCTCCTCCTGCTCCCAGTCCACAATGTTACCAACCAGACCAATACCCAGTGTTCTCTAAACCCATTCACACAACACCCTTTGTACCCTCCACCCTCTTTCCTTAATCAATCAGAGTGTTGGACTTCTCAGACCTCTGGTGTCCCCACTCTTCAATTCACAACATTACAGTCTTGGGTAACATGGCTCTGGCTCCAGGGTTACTTTTCCTTTGCTCCTCTCTGCCATACACCTGTATTTCCCTCAAGACCAGGGGCCCTTGTATTCCAGTTGTCATTATACCCAAGCTAACTTTGTTTACTTCAGACGTTCAGGGCCTTCTCTCCACTGAAGACGAGGACTGTACCCCCACGTCAAAAACTAACCAATGAAAAGAGATCAGCTACCCTTGCAGTCCTGGTTGGAATCAGCCTAGTGTCATCAGTGGCAGCCACAGTGCTCATGGCAGGGAGCATGGGACACACCCTGCTCCTGGCTCAACATTTCTCTCAGGAAATCCAGTACCTCAAACAGGAGCTCACCACAGCCACTGAAACAACAGCCCAGTCAATTAAGGTACTACAGCAAAACCTGTCCTCCCTGGCTGAAAGCACCCTCCAGAATAGACAAGCCATAGATCTACTAACAGGAGAAAAAGGGGGCACTTGCAACTTCCTGGGTGAGGAATGTTGTTAGTAAGTTATTAAATCAGGTAAGATTGAACACAATGCACAATGCCTTCAAAAGGTGGCTCAAAGCTTCTTACTCAAAAACACCCGATACCATCAACCACCCCAGCGGGGGCTCCTTGAAGGACTTACACACTGGTTTCTACCCTTACTTGGGCCTCTAATCTCTGTTGTTCTTATATTAACCATGGCCCCCTGCCTGTTCCATTACCTTCAGGGTCAGATCCAATGGCTGACATATACCAATTTTAACCAGTTGTTACTCTCTTTCCCCCCACATGTATATGAATGACTCTCAACTACTGAAGAGGACCTTGCTGAGATCCATGAGGTTGAAACTCCTGTCACCCAATTGGACTCCGTCACCCAGCCCCTCCAACTTCCCCACATCAACCCTAGCCAGCAGGAAGTAGCCCAAGGAGAACATGTCACCCCCTGCCCTATAACAAAAAAGGCCAGAATGATAGAGTCCAGGCCTATAGCAACCCTTCCCCTAGTGTAGTAAGGTCATAATTTTGCAAGCCCCTGAAGGACAAGTTCTGCAGGGCCCCTTGGTATGCAGGAGATGAGTCAACATTTATACTGATGATCTGCAGACAAAAAACAGACCCCTTGTACACACGACTCAAGAACCCATGATTGCAAGAGCTGTCGTAGCTCAAGCTGCTTCCCCCTGATAAGTTTGACAATGTGCAGATCACTGCTTCCCCAGAAAATGTAAAGATTATTTTTTGCTTCCTTCCTCATTCCCCAGCTCCCCTATAAGAACTTCCCCAGCAGTCATCAGCTGCTGGGTGCTTTCACACCTGAGCTGAATGCCAGCCCCTGTGATCCTTCACAGTAAACTTTACTTTGCCAGAGTCCTCCTGTGTTTTCTGTGCCAATTCTCTACCTGATTTATCTAACAATATGTTGCTTGCTTTTCTGAACATAGATGTACAGGTATCTCTATAGTAAGATGAATCCTTTGGTCTTATGCCAAGGAATGGCAGAGCCAGATCATATGGTAGATTCATTTTCAGTTTTTAAAATAAAATTCTTATTGACTTTTTTATATATTTCATACATAAAATCATCTTTATTCCCCCTTCCCTTTGGCACCCTCCCATACCCCCCCCATGGGAGTTCACATATTCTGTAATTTATATTAAGGCCTATTATGTAAAGTTAGTGTCCCTAGATGTCCCTCAGTGCAAGTTAGTCCACTGGGGTTTAGTAAGCCTATCTAGAGTCCCTCCCTTCAAGAACATCAGCTCTTCCTCACGTAGTAGTATTAAGCTGTGAGTAATTCTTCGACTATAGTGAGGGCTTGCTGTTCATTTCCACAGTTCTGTTTTACTGTAAGTTTTTAAAGAGTCCTCCACATTGCTTTCTTCTGTTGTTTGTATGAGCTTGCATTTCCAACAACAGTGAATAAGCATTCCCCTTTCTAGAAGTCTTGACCACCATTAGGTGTTTTTTGTTCTCTTTATCTTAGCCAGTATGACTGGGGTAAGAAGAAATCTTAAAGTGATTTTGATAGGCATTTTCCTAGTTGCTAAGAATGTTGAGCACTTCTTAAAGTGTTTCTTAACCATTTTCTTGTTTCTTTGATTTTGGAGATCTTTGTGTATTTTGTAAAGTAATCCTCTGTTGGGTGTGTAGTTGGTGAAGACTTTCTCCCACTCAGTGAGTTTCCTCTTCACGTCCTAGATTGTTTAGTTTAATGAGGTTCCACTTGTTTATTGCTGATCGTAATGCCTGAACAACTGATGTCTGATTTAGAAAGACCTTTCTTATACTTATACCTTGTAGGGTATGGTCTATGTTTTCTTCTAGAAGTTTCAGAGTTTCAAGTTTCATATTGCAGTCTTTGATCCATTTCGAGTTGACTTTTCTGCAGAGTGAAAGATAAGGATCCGGTTTCATTCTTCTATACTTGGAGATCCAGTTTTGCCAGCACCATTTATTGAACATGTTGTCTTTGCCCAATTGTGTGTGTTTGAAAACTTTGTCAAATATCAGGTGATTCAAATTGCATGCACTCATGTTTGGATTGCATTGATTTGATATCTGTTTTTGTACCAGTGCCATTCTGTTTTTATGACTATAACTCTACAGTATGGTTTGAGATATGGTATGGTGATTAACATCCCCAACATTGCTCTTTTTGCCCATGATTGCTTTGACTATTTGAGGTCTTTTGTGAGTCCATATGTATTTTATGATGGTTTTTATCTAGCTCTGTGAAGAATGTCATGGGGATTTTGTTTGGCATTATTATTGAATCTATAGATTACTTTTGGTAGGGTCATTATTTTAAGGATATTATTTCAACCAATCCATGAGCATGGTAGGCCTTTCCATTTCCTGGTGTCTTGCTCTATCTTTTGTTTTTTGTAAAGATTTACAATTTTCATTGTGGAAATCTTTAATGTCTTTGGATAGGTTAATTCCTTGACATGTTTTTTGAGGCTACTGTGAATGGGATGGTGTGTCTGTATGCAGTTTGCAAGTATTTTGTTGAGAATTTTTGCATCTATGTTTATTAAGGGTGTGGGTCTATAGTTTTCTTTTTTGGTTGTGTAGAGTCATGTTGGCTTCATAGAAAGAATTTGGGAGTTCTCTCTCTTTTATATCATTTTGAATAATTTTAGTAGTATTGTTTGGAGGTTTTCTTTAAATGTCTGGTAGAATTCTGCTGTAAATCCATCTGGGCCTGGGCTTTTCTTAGTTGGGGGGGGCTTAGTATTACTGTCTCAATTTCCTTATATGTTATGAGTCTGTTTAAACTGTTGATCTCTTCTTGATTTAAATTTGGAGGCTCCCATGATTTCAGATATCCATCCACTTCTTTTAGACTTTCAGATTTAGTAGCTTATGGGTTTTGAAAATGGTCCCTTTTAATGGTTTGGATGTTTTGGGTGTCGGTTGTGATGGTTACCCTTTCATCTCTGATTTTGTTGATAGGGATTTGCTCTTTCTTTTGGTTAACTGGGCTAAGGATATGTCTATCTTGTTTAGCTTTTCAAAGAACCAGATCTTAGATTCATTGATTCTTTGCATTGTTTTCTTTGTTTCTATTTCATTAATTTCTGTTCTGATTTTTATTATTTCTTCTCTTCTGCTGGGTTTAGGTTTCATTTGTTCTTGCCTTTCCAGTGTCATGAGTTGCAGTGTTAGGTTATTTATTTGGGTTCTTTCCAATTTTTTAATGTAGGCACTTAGACGTATAAACTTCTCTCTTAGGACTTCTTTTAATGTGTCCTAGAGGTTGTGTTGTGTTGTATTGTCCTTTTTGTTGAATTCTAGGAATTCTGTTATTTATTATTTTCTCCTTTGATGCACGCATTGTTTAGGAGTGTGTTGTTCAATGCCCACAAGTTTGTGTAGTCACTAGGGCTTCATCCAGTGTTGATTTTGAGCTTTATTGCTCTGTGGTCCGATAGAAAGCATGGAATTATTTCAGTATTTTTGTATTTGTTGAGGTTTTTTGTGGCCCAGTATGTGGTCAATCTTTGAAAAAGTTCCATGAGGTGCTGAGTAGAAAGTGTATTCTTTGGTGTTTGGGTGGAATAATTGAAAGATGTCTGTTAGGTCCATTTGATATATGGTATCATTTAACTCAGACTTCTCTCTGTTTATTCTTTGTCCAGTTGACCTCTCTAATGGAGACAGTGGGGTATTGCAGTCCCTTACTGTTGCTGTGTTGGGGTTAATCTGTGTCTTAAAGTCCTGTAGTGTTGTTTTTGTGAATTTGTGTGCACCAGAATTTGGTGCATATATGTTAAGGATTGTAATATCTTCTTGGTTAACTGTTCTTTTGATCAGAATGAAGTAACCCTCCTTATCTCTTCTTATTAGTTTTACTTTGAAGTCTATTTTGTCGGACATTAGAATAGCAACCCCTGCTTATTTCTTAGTGCCATTTGCTTAGAATATTCTTTTCCATCCTTTTACCTTATGGTAGTGCCTGTCCTTGAAGGTGAGATGGGTTTCTTGCAGACAGCAAAGAGATGGATTCTGTTTGTTAATCCATTCACTTAGCCTATGTCTTTTGACTTGGGAGTTGAGTCCGTTGATATTTAAGGTTATTATTGAAAGGTGTGTGTACTGGTTGCCATCATTTTCATTGCTGTTTGTGTTCTCTGTGTAATTTTATGTTTCCTATATTATATCTCTGTTTATTTTCTTTCTTTGCCCGTAAGGTATAGTTGTTTCTCTCTCTGCTCTCTGTACTGCTTCAAGTATTCTTTGGAGGGCTGGTTTTGTGGACATGTATTCTTTCAGGCTATTTGTGTCTTGGAAGATTTTTTTTTCTTTCCCCCTCAACTATAATAGACATTTTTTGCTGGGTATCGTATTCTGGGCTGACATCTATTTCATGTAGAACTGGAAATGCCTTGGTCCATGCTCTTCTGGCTTTCGTACTTTGTATTGATAGGTCTCCGGTAATTCTGATGGGCTTTCCTTTGTATGTGACTTGGTGTTTTTCTTTTGCTACTTTCAGTATTCTCTCTTTGTTCTGTATATTTAGTATTTCCTTAGTTTAGGGAAATTTTCTCCCATAATCCTGTCTAAGATCTCAACAATGTCATTGACCTGAGGGGGAGGTAGAAGGGGAAATGGAGGGGGAGGGGGAAGGGGAGGGAGAGTAAGAGGGGGATGGAAAGGGGGAGGGGAGGGAGAGGGGGAGGGAGAGGGAGAGGGAGAGAGTACAGATGATCAAGCTGCACGGGAATCAAGGAGGCAGTTTGTGGCATGCATACCAGGATGCTAGAAGTGGAGAATGCTAGTTTGAGGACAGCCTTTGGAAGGTCCAACAAGCTATGCTAGTGGATTAAATTAGTCTGGGTTAGGAAGATAATCCAGAGTTCTGAGGTGGAAGAGCAGGAATGGGCCTGGGTCCAAGGCTAGAAAGGGGACCCAGTGTGAGGAGAGAGTGGAGCTGCTCAGGCTGCAGGGGAATCAAGGTTCAGTCTGAAGAGAATTTTGTAAATAAAAAATTCACTCACAACATAGAACTTTTGAAAGTCATTTTATCAAAATTTCTCAGACATGTTAGTACATTTTAATTTCCCAAATTATGTTGATGTCATATCCTTTAAGGTAGCTTAAGATTTTTCTTGGTCATTTAATCAATAATCTATCCAGAAAAATAAGGACTGTTTCCATTATCAATTCCAATACTCTATCTAGGAAAATACAGAATCACTTGAACTATCTGAAGAACTATATCATGTGTCTTGCATTTTTCCTATGTCAAGTAATTGCCAGAATATATAAGTCCTGTAATAAGGATCAGAAAATCATATTTATTCATCATGAAATCTATGTGAAAATAATGCTAAATAATTTTCTTAGTTCTCATTTTCATTCTATATCTGAGATTATAATTTTAATGAACAAAATTTATTTTCTCAAAGTTCAAGAGACTAAAGGATCCACAAGCAAGTGTTGACAGGTATGGTTTAAAGAGTGCTGTCCTGGAGAAATGGTTCAGCAGTTAAGAGCACTCCTGGATGATCTGCCAGGCTTCCCTTGTGAACCAGAGCACTGCAGAAGTCCTTCCAAAGTTGAGCAAGGCCTTTGTTGGCTCCTGCCAGCAACACTTCTGAACACAATGAAGGGGGGAAGTAAAGCATACTAGCTGCTGGAGGACTGGAATTTGATTCCCAGTACCCACATGGCAGCAAACAACCATTCATAACCTCAGTTTCAAGGGACTCTGACACCATTTTCTGGCCTCCATGTGCATTTCACGACATGGGTGCATTTACACACATGCAGACAATACACTCATACACATAAAATAAAAATAATAAATAAAACAAAATTAAAAAGAGTGATATTCTCTACTTCTAAGGAAATAACTTACTGCCTCCTCTGTGGTTGAGGAATAATATGTCCTTGTATGTCAGAAGGTAAAGGGAAAGATAACCTAAAGCTTCATAAAGCAGCTTTTATAAGGACCTTGTTCCCATTTATCAAGAAAGCATCTTCATAATGTAATCATGTTTTGAAGATTCCATGTAGTATAACCATCACACTGGCAACAACTGAATTTTGAATGGACACATTTAAATCACAGCAGTCATTTTACCCATATTTGTCACAAGTCTACTGTTTGAAGTGCATAAATAAGAATTTTGTCACTTTTGGTAATACTCTTATCAAATACCCTTTTAAATTGCAGAAACACAAAAGAACATGGATGAGGGCATATGGGAATCCTTATGGACCAATTTCTTAACAGGAATGAATCACTTCACTTTACATTTGTTTGACAAAACCTCACACAGCCACACATAACTGCAAGAAACGAAAAAAATAGTCTATCAGTACAGAATGCTAGCTCGAATATTGGAGATTAACTGATAATCTGTGCATGATTTACTTGTTCATTATATTTTCTCTTCTGTACTTAGACTAAGACTCCATATGTAGTAAATATTCATAACTTTTTATGTTGATTGTCATGTTTTGATGTGCTGACCATATTTATAGGCATCAGACACCTAAACAACTTCATTAAAACAATGCACTTAGAAATCCAAACCAAATACAAACTATACCAAAAAAATTAATTTTATGCACAGATTAGTGCTGCTCTCTGACCACATTAGAGGAGTTTCTTTGTGAAGTGGAGAGCAGTTAATACAGAAACAACTCATCAAAATGCAGAGAATATGTGTCTGTAGAGTGCTCAGCCACAAATGGGATGTGTATATTATGTCATTCCCTCTGCACAAGGCTCAGGGTCCTTTGTTGAAGAGGGGGGAGAAAGATTTTAAGAACCCTAGTTTGGGTAGGACCATAGCAAAACAGTGTCTTCTGAATATGGCAAGACTGCTGAACTCTTGAGATTACAGAAGCTATGGCTGTTTACATAAGACCTGCACAAGATTGAGCCAGTCAACATTTCATCGTGGAAGGAAGAAGGATTGAAAATTTCCCATTATTATCTCAGGATCTATTGGCACTTGATGGCTTCTGGGTGAAGGAGACAGTTTTAATTCTGTGGCCACTTGTAGAGCTATTATTCCCTATTACATGCTCCCACTCTCATGAGCTTATGGGTAGCAAATATAATATTATGGGTTCTTAAGAAAAGATGACATAAAGCTAGGAGAGGAACAGGCAGAAGTAAGTTAGAAATGGGAATATTTAGAAGGTAAATATAATCATAGTATATTGCACTTATGAAGTTTCTCAAATAATAAAATATATTAACTATTAATTGAAAAAAGTACTACAAAGGAAGTGAAATGATAGCCCACAAAAAGGAAGAAAAATATTTATAAATAATGTATTCATTTGGCAAATACCTAATATCCATTTCAGACAAAAGATCACTTAAAGTGAACAATGTGTTAAGAGGATATTTTTATAGTTTATGTCTATAATATTCCAAATGTCCATATGTTGAAGGCATTGTTTTAAGATAATTTTGGGAGAAGATGGTAACCTCGGGAGTCTCAACATAGTTGGAAAAAGTAAATATAACCTTGGTGTCATGACTGAAGAATATATTGTGTGCCTGACCCCTTTCAATCTCTCTTTTTGGTTCACAGCCACCATTAGTTCAACATCTCTGCTCTTTCATGGACTCCCTGCTGTGATGTTCTGTCTAGGCTTAGACTACCATAATCCAAAATGCATGATTTCTCTTTATATTTGGTAGAAGAAATTGGTCATAGTCACAGAAAATTGATGAACACAGTTTTAAATAGATGTTTCTATAAAAATACTTATGACCAGCATATATTTCAACATTATATTACTTATCAAAATAAATCTTGTAGACTTATTAATTGTATTAAGAAGATTCAACTATTTGTTGTCTACAAGAATCACATCTCATTGCTAACCTTCTCCTCCCACAAAAAAACACACTGACAAAGGTTGAGAATAAAAGGATTGTCATTAGTATAGCAGGAATATGTGTGGTAGCTCTATTTCTGTTGCTGTGATAAAACATTCTGACCAAAAGCATTTGACTTATGATTTCAGAGGAAGAGCCCATCATTTTGGGGATGGCCTGGAATGGTCAGCAAAAGCAGGAAGATGCTTTATCATATTTTATCTGCATACTACCAGCAGAGACAGAGAGAGAGAGAGAGAGAGAGAGAGAGAGAGAGAGAGAGAGAGAGAGAGAACTATAAGTTGTTTGAGGTTATAAACTCTCAGTCCACTCCCAGTCCACTCTCAGTCCACTTCCTCTAGAAAGGCTTTACTTCCTAATGTTTCCAAAACCTTCCCAAATAGTGCCACTAACTGAGGACCAAGTGTTCAATCATCAGCTTATGAGAGACACTCATTCTTTAAATTACAACAGTATGGTATCCCCAAACGAGCAGAATAGCTACATTTATTTCTGATAAAACAGACCAAGAAAAACATTAGAAGAGATAAAATACATAACTATATATTTCTAAAGTGAACATTTCATCAATCATATATTAAAAACTATACAAGTAGACGCAAAGAATGTTGGCACACCAGAACTTACAAAACAAACAGGACTAGATACAAATGGAAAGAGAAATCAAGATCAACAATGACAATGTGTTTCAACACTTCACTCTCATAAACAGATAGTAAAGTTAGAGAAAATAAATTAAATAGATATTCCAGGGTCAAACCTTCACTTTCACTAGTTATGAGATTCTGCATAAATTACCATCCACTACACAGACTTCTCTGATGAGGTCTGAGAGCTACACTAATGCAGTGGTTGAAAGATATGATTTTAGAAGGCAGTTTGATACTATGCCTATTTAGCAAAATAATAGAGTGACTACAACCCTGGGGCCTGTAAACTCCTCAACTCTGGGTTCTTTGCCATTTTGCCTATCCTCCTGTGGAGCATATCTTAAAACAAATCAGAAAGCAGTTGATTACCGCCATAATATTCATGTCACTATTCCACACATCTTAGAAAAGACTGTTGATGATCTTTTTCTTTCTTTTTTTTTCTTCTAGAAGTCTGCATAGCACCTTCTAGTACTAACAGATGTATCCAGCAAGGAAGAAGCTTCCTTGTCAGTACTGCCTTTATTTCTCCATGTCCTGTGACCAATGTGTGTGTGGAGTCACACATTGATGTCACAGGACATGGATGTCACCCTATTGATGAACAATAGGGTCTTACTATGAAGTAGTTCTGGTGGACAACAAAGAGTAATTCCAAATGGCTGTGTTGTTTTGGGGGTATTTTTGGAATCTCTGGAATATTCCTGACCAAAATTTTGAGGAGAAGTATTAAACACAGAGCACTGAGCTTTTTGTTTGACAAATTATGGCATCTGGAATAAGTATAATCCCCTGTGTAGAGTAAGTCCAATTAAACTCTTTCAGAGAGAGGGAGGGAGAGAGAGAGAGAGAGAGAGAGAGAGAGAGAGAGAGAGAGAGAGAGGAGAGAGATGGAGTTTATAAAATGGAAGGTTTCCATATGTCTTTTTCAAACATCCTTAGTTTTAATTATACAACAGAATATCTCCAAGGCTCTGGAACCATCTCAGAAAAGGGATAGATAGATTGTAAGAGTCATAGATTGAAGAGGACCAGAGCAAAGCAGTATCTTCTGGAAATGACAGTGCTACTGTCCTCAGGAACTCACAGCAACTGTGGATACTTGCACAAGACCTGCACATGATCAAGCCAGTAAGCATTCGAGCATAGAGTAGCAAAAGGCTCATTAGCTTCCACCCGTAACTGAAGAGATATGCATAGTTGATAGATTTTGAGGGAGGAAGTGTCAGTTTTCTTTAAAGGTGTGGCCCCTGGTAAGTAAGCCATGCTCAACTGGATGGCCCCAAACCCAGGAGTACACATGCAGCACAAATTGAAGGTGATGGCTTATTAACATAAAGAAGGAGGGCACAAAGTTATGGGTGGTATAGAGAGGTAACTGTGGATATGAGAGAAGTTAGGAGGGGGAGTTTGGGGTGACTATGATAAAAATATTGTATGAAAATCTCAATTAATTTATATAAATATTTAATACCTACTAATATCCAAAATGGTAATTTAAACAGCTCAAGATACATGCAGATTCTAGGATTGCAAACAGCTCACAACACAGTAGCAATTAACATTACGATGTTGCTGAAAATTAAAAAAACTTTTTGTCAATCAAAGAAAAAATTAGCAGAATAAAGAGACCAGATAGCCAATAAATATTTGAAAAAGTAATCAGCATCCTTAGCCATCAGATGAATGCAAATTAAAAGTACACTGAAATTCCATCTTAATCCATGCAGAATGGTTGTCATCAAGGAACAGCTGTAAGAAGGTGGATAAGTATGTTGAGGCAGAAGTAACACATACATACTTCCATCGGTGATGCAAACTATTGCAGCCACTATAGAAATCAGAATGGTGCCTCTTAGAAAAACAAGAATAGGGCCAGCAAGAAGAGGGCTCAGGGATAAAGGAACATGTCTCCTAGCCTGAGTATTTGAGTTTAATTCCATGACCCACAATTTGTGTGGAGAAAACAACTCATTTGCAAGTTGGACTCTAACTTCCAAATGTGTGCAGGAGGATGTGCCCACATAAACAAGAAAAAGAAGGGATCACAGAATATTTACATACATTTGAGAACATTAAACAAACAACTATATTGGCGAATGATTGAGAATGAAGTGAACATATAATTCAGGTTAAAATTCACATTGTTGCTACAGAGTAGTATTTCAAAGCAGAAAATTAAAAAATGGAAATAAATTCCTTATATTTACCTTCTAATAAATACAAAGTCTGTGCAATGTGTTAACAGTAAGTAATTGTTTATGCTTTCAGTTAATATTTTAAGATTCTTCCCATTCTTACTGGTAGTAATTCCTCTGCATTGTTTATAAATTAAAGAGCATTAAAATATTGATCTTACTCCAACACATATACTTTGACTATTTTCTCCATAATCAAGAGACAGATTTTTTATCACGTTTTCTTCATATATATATACACATATACACATATATATGTGTATATATATATGTATAAAATATGTGTGTGTGCGCATGTTGTGTATGTGTGCGAGTTGTGTATGTGTGCATTTGCTGTAACATATTTAATAAAATGCATATATTTAGTATTTATATTCATATGTACAGACATACCTTCCATAAATACATTACAAGCAACAAGAGATTGTATATATGATTAGGATTACCTACAATTTTATAATTTACTGATGTAGTTGTTTTAGCTTTTGTACATACATTCAATGATAGTTGCAGAAATGAAAACTCAACTAGAAACACAAATTTCAAAATATATCCTCATCACCACATGGCATATAAAATCCAAGCATATGTCAAAGTTCTGTCTCTTCTTGTGCACCTCTCCTCCCACTCACCCCACTAGAATCATTTTCCATCTTTTTAAGTTATGCACATAAGCAGAGTGTAACCTACCAAAGAAAAGCAGGGTTTGTATTGCTGAGTAGACGAAACGAGGACCAGCAATTAGTCGGTAGAACCACGAAACATGTTTATCAGAAGCAAACACTGATTCCTAGAGTTTAATATTTATACTACTCTCTGTGTTTTCCTTGGGATATAATTTTCTGTGTTTAGAGGCCTCATTCATCTTCTATCAGGAAGATTATATTTCTACTTTTATTGTATGTGGAGTTCTAGACATTAAACTATATTTCTCTCAGGTAGCTTTAAATTAAGAAAACCTAACTATCAACATCTGGTCTCTTTCTCAAAATCCCTGTGTTTTTTTTTCCTTTTGAGACAGGGTCTTCCTGGATCTCCAGCTGTTCTGGAAATGGCTGTGTAGACCAGGTTGGCCTCCATCTTACAGAGATCTTCCTGTCTCTGCCTTCGAAGTACTGAGGTTAAAGGTTTGCA
Source organism: Nannospalax galili (assembly GCF_000622305.1). NCBI lineage: Eukaryota > Metazoa > Chordata > Mammalia > Rodentia > Spalacidae > Nannospalax > Nannospalax galili. Next base: position 1,636,752 of record NW_008339916.1, read on the forward strand.
TTGCCACATTCAGCTGATCGCTGTTTTTTTAATCTCAAGGATTGTCTAGGCCATGTAATCCATTGTGTAACTTGCATACCAGTGAGTGATCCTTGGTTCCCTCACTTTGGATTTGCTAGTACCGATGTTGAAGTTTAATAATACCTGCAATATTGTTACCATTTATAATGTGGCCAATGCTCTGTCCTCATTCGTATCTTTAAATTTTAATTTTATCATTATAATTACCAATATTCAATGATTAATCAATTATCAATTCTCTAGTCAAAATAAGGTTCTCATCTTGTTTTCCTTTTAAACGTGAAGAAGTTGAAGTTTAGAGAAAATTAAATGATTTGGTGAAGGTCATATGTTTACCACACATCAAGGATCTTGTCAAGAGTTTAAACCTATATCTTACCACATAAAATATTCACATACATATGTATAATGAATGCGTTATAGTGACTAACTGAATAAATGCACAAAGTTTTCTAAACTCCATTTTCTTGTTTTCTCATTGACATTCTATTAATTTGCATTCTTTTTCATGTGGATTACTGCTAATATGGTACAATAATTTTCTCCTTCTAATCTCCACTACTTGTAATTGATTTATCTCTAAACCATTATTGAAAACTTAGAAAAGTTCTCATGATGATATTTCTATTCAGTGTAAAAGAAAAATGGAAAAAGTGTAGTCATATGATGAATTTGTAATTTGTGACAGATAATTTGCTAAATGTTTTACTTTTGAATATATTAAACAGTAAGACCAAAAGAGTTTTGATGACTTCTTTAGTGAGTTGAAAGGAAATATCTCTAACCAATGGCTCCCCAGTCATCATACCTCTTTGGCATATGACGTTTTAGTTATGCTATAAAAATGTAGAGTGCTCTCCACCTTTGGTTTTGGCAGAAACTTGAAGGAAAGCTTAAGTGTTAATGTGCAGGTGATATTGAGCAATTTGTTTCTTTCTTCTGGATTTACTTCAGAAAGTCTGGGATAGACTACTAGATAAGAGACTACATTGGTGTTTCAGTTTTAATTTGAAATTTTCTGTGTCGTCTCATTTGTTTGAGTATTTGGTCCCTAGGTATTGATGCTGTTTTGGACGGTTATGAAATCTGTAGGAGGTGGAGCTCTGTTGGAAGGAGTAGGTCACTAGAGGCAGACCTTGAGGTTTTATAGGCAAACCCCACTTCCTGTTCAATTTTTGCTTCTTGATTGCTGATGAATACAACCAGCTGCCAATTGCCCCTACTTCGATCACTTCTCTGCCCTACTGGACTTTGTCTTCTCAAGTTGTTTAGAAGCATGAACCCTTACTTTAATAATTTGCTTCTTCTCAGGTATTTACTCACATCAATAGAAAAATAAGTAATATGATGTGCCGGTACTGAACCAAATAAAAAATTGTCCTACTTGAAGCACCAAAGACTAGGGAGACAGCATAGTTCAGTGTACACGTGTGCTCAATGCAGATTAATTACAGATGTATAATGGAATTTATCCAAGATCAGAAGAATCATCTGTCTGAGAAAAGCTACAGAATTGTGAGTTAAACAACTGGTTGTTTTTTGAGGCTGCTATGGTTTTGGTCACTTACTATCACCTCCAAAATAAAGACCACACTTATTAGCATGAAATATGAAATTGTTCATATTTCAGCTTTTATACATGTTTGTTATCTCAATTCACTTTTCCTTTTAAGATAGCATGCTAAATTTTCTGCATTATGGTCAAGGGACCACCTTCATCAAAATAAAATGAATTACTTCTTTAAAATATAATCAGCCCAGTAATACTGAATAAAAACTCGAGGGAATCAATATCAGCTAAGGAAATTTTAAAGAAACACTATTTGAAGTGTTTCTTTAAAAAACACCATATTCATGTCCTAATGACATAGTGTCTTCAAAAGTAGGAGTTAAGAATCTTTTGTCATTTAAGTACACAAGAGATTCTGATTGGACAGATAGTCTGTTTGTAGACTGCAAATCAAAATCCCATGGTTGAGCAAAGCTCATTTCCAAGCACACAGAAAGTCCTGTTTGATTATGACGTTGTATTACTAAAATATCCTTCCAATGCTGCCTTCATTCCTATATAGACTTATCTCTTTGTAGTTTCCACAAATAACCTCAGACCACATTGAATCGAATCCTCATTTGTACCCACATGACTCA
>NW_008339916.1:1639069-1651804 GCF_000622305.1 Nannospalax galili
TGGGCAGTATGTAATTATTATGGACAGAATCCATGATATTTTTGTTGTTTTTTATTTCAAGTGTACATAAGTCCTACTGTGTACTCAATAAATTCTTGTTTAATTGAATTAAGTTAATACTTTTCCCAAAGTGGTGCTTTCTCTCTGTGTAATTATAGAGTTGATTGGGGCCAAAATAAGGAATTTTTTATACCATTGAATTTTTTTCTCTGTTCTATATTCCTTATTCAATTGTGTGAGATTTCTACTCCATTATTGATGTATTTTACCACCCGAGCCAGGTTCTCATTTTAATCAGAAGTTTTAGAAAATGATTTAAATAAGTTTATATTTTATTCTGTCCCTTAGTTTCTACAATATTAGATCCCAAATAGAGCTCATCTTTAAGGCTTGAAATGTTATTATATTTTAATTATATGTGGTCTAGGTATAATTGCTGTAAACTAAATTTATCACTTTGTGCTTAACAAAGAATTTATTTGCGATGTCAAATAATATGCCATTGTCCCAAATCCTTGTGGGATATGTTTACTGCAAGCACTGTTTCATCATGCTGGATGTCACTGGAACTTTAGTTAGTTTCCATCATTTTATCAGGATCTAGCCCAAATAATTTATCTGATGTCTACATAAATTCTTTTCTGTGATGATGAAATAATTACCTTTGATAATATTTAACTGAAAATAGTGAAATGATACATATTCTTTATATAAGAAACTTTTATGTAGATATTTTTATTTAATTTCATGAAATTTCTGTATAACTGTAAATACAGTATGTTAGGGACTTCAGGTTTATCTTCAGTTTATTAGTATCAGTCAGTCTGCTAATCTTTAAAGCTTGATACCAGCAGTAAAGGATCACAAGAAAGATGTTCCCATTATTTCCTTGAATTTTGAAGAAAGTCAAAACTTTATCTTCTCCAACTCAGACTTTTTAAAAAACAAAACCTTTTTTTTTTTCCACAGAGTGAAATGGTTATGAAACAGAAGTCACTACCCTAATTATCTTTATTAATTGGATGCTAATTACTGTAACGTGAAATAATATTCTTACATAAGAGTACTCTTTTGTCTATTATCAGCAAAATACCAGTATGAATGCTAAATCTATATTGTGCTATATGGAAATCAAGCCCAACACCAAACTATCTTGGAAGGAATTTATTTACTGTGATCTTTCAGATTTTCAGTTAGAGTTCTGAAATCCCAGTTAGTTTTTGCCCACAGATTTCTTAATTATTATAAGCCCGAGGCTTATTTATGGTAATGTCTGCTTGAGAACTCAATATTCTCAGACAAACTTCCTGATAAGAAATGCTTACTAAACTTTTGTTCCTTCATGGCAACTTACAGTTTTGTTGGGATAGTCATTAAATAAGTCAAATATTTAATGTTGATAAAAAACAGTCCTTCAGTTTTGAATTGGGTCCAGTCTAGGTTGAGAGAGTTACAATTTTATGAGTTAAATATGATGATGGTGAAAAATGTAATAGGATGCCTGTCTCCTGAGTCTGTACGAGTAGAAGTTCTTCAAGATCCCAGTTTTGCTTCCTAAAAATATGGCATTTATTTTCTAACTCTTCTCAAGATACTTGACAAATATGAATGTACATAAGGCTTAAACTCAACTTTCCTGTCCTCTGCTTATCATATTTTCACAAATCACCTCTGTAGTTTGTGACTACTTCATTTAGATGACAGTTTGCTTAATTCTTTGTTTGCAATGACATTGCATTACAATAAGTAGTTTTGTAAATGTGATTAAAACTGTTGTCTACCCTTATGGTGAGTACAGCTGGACCATGACTGAATGTAGTGCTAAAAATCAGGCAGTGTGGCATATTGAGGGGAAACGTGCTTGGTTAAATTGTAACACATATTCAGTTTGTGGATCAAAGGCGCTTTCTCCAGTTATACCGGAGTAACATTTTCCTTCTCTGCTCACAGTTTCCAGGTTTCCACAGCCTACTAAATGTGTAGGATGTAGCAGAATGATCAAAATCATCTTTCATTCAACATTGGTTTTCAGAAAATTATTAAGCAAGACCAGTATTAATTTATCTCATTGTTCAAAGAATTTTGCTATTATCACCAGTACCAGTTGCCAACAGTCCCTCAGCTATTGTTGTTGCTTCGTATCTACTTTCCCACCTCTATGCTGGGGTTTAGTCTAGCTTGAGCTTATGTAGATGTTATGGATGCTGTCAACATTGCTGTGAGTTCACATGAGTTATTGCCCATCTGTTTGGATATCACTGTTTACTTGGGTCATCCATCACCTCTGACTCTTACAATATTTCTTCCCCCCTCTTCCACAATAATCCTTGAGCCTTGGAGACAGGTTTGATATGTGTCCTATTCAGGACTAAGAACTCTACAGTCTCTTTTTCTCTGTATGTTGATCAGGTCTGGGTTTCTGTGTTAATCACCATCTGATGCATAGGGAAACATATAAGGTGAGACTTGCATTAATCTATGGGTATAGCAAGTAATTAGGAGTTGGTTTATTATCTATTTTCATTTAGCAGAATAATAGTAGTAGTTTCTCACCTATGGCCAGTGACATAACAACCACAATACTAGGCCTGGTATCAGTCAGTGTCAGGTATCGGCTCCATCTTATGAAGCAGACCTTAATTTCAATCAGGAAGTAGGTGGTGGCTCACATAGCATTTGTGTCACTGTTCCATCAGTGGGCATATCTTTCCAGGACAGATGTTACTGTAGCTTCCAGGACACACATTTGGGCAAGGTTGATGATTATGTTTCTTTTCCAGCTGCACGCATAGCACTTTCCTCCACTATGATTGCTGGCCAGCAGAAATGAAGCTTTGGAATCAGTACCAGTTTGATTTCAGCTTGTTTGTTCTACCACTCAGGTAAGTAGTAGGATCTTATCATCAAGTTATGTGGGGTAACCAAGATCAGGGGCAATAGCCATTATTATTTGAGTATTTTGGGGACATCTGTTTAACAGTGTTAAAAGAAGTCCATTCCTGATATTGGACTTTTTATTTGCTAGCCTATGGTGTCTAGTGGAGGTAATGTCCCCCTGTTATAGGGTAACTCTGTTTAATCTCTTTCTTTTCATGTTATGTATGTATAACTTAAGAAGCTTCTATAGTGGTAGCTTTCCATCTGACTTTTCTAAATGCCTCTAGTGTTAGCTATTTGTCCCCTACTCCCTCCTCTGCCCTGCCCCGTCCATTACTCACCCCATTTAAGCTTTCCTACTCCATTATTCCCACTTCTGCATATATATCATTGCACTCTATCTCAACTCCCATGAGGCCAGTCTCCAGATCCCTTACTAGTTTCCTGACATCTATGGATTTTCCAATTGAAACATGTATATCTGATTGTTCAAAGCTAGATCCACTTATAAGAGAGAAAATATGATGTTCGTCTTTCTGGGTCTGGGTTACCTCACCCAAGTGATTGTTTTTACTTCCATCCATTTACCTGATATTTTTTCTTCTTAACATTTGTGTACTAAATAATTGTGTTAACATACAAAGCATTGATTATTCATCACTTGATAGCATCTATGCTGTCTCAATTTTTGTGGTACTGTGGATACAGCATCAATGAATGTGGATTAACAGGTATCTCTTTAGTAGAATATAGAGTCCTTTAGATATATGCCAAAGACTGGTATGTCTGGATCATGTGATAGATCTATTTCTGGCTCTCTGAGGAATGTCAACAGGAAAGGGGTTTCTGAACAGGACCCAGCAGTGCAGACTTTAAGACTAACAATTGAGAAATGGGCTCTCATGAAACTAAAAAGCTGCTGTGCTACAAGGGACATCATCTTTCAAATGACGAGGCAACCTACATAATGGGAAAATAATCTTTACCAACTACACATCTGATAGAAAGTCAGTACCTAGAATATAGAAACAACACAAAAAACCAAACGTTTACAAAAACAAACAGCCCGGTTAACATCTGGGGCATAGAAATAAACAAGGAGATTTCCGAAGGGGAAACACAAATAGCTGGGAAATATTTCAAAAAATATTCAACAACTTTAGCCATCAGAGAAATGCAAATTAAAAGTAATTTGAGAAGATTTCATCTTATCCCACACAGAACATTGGAACCCAACACAAAAATCAATGACAAAATCTGACAAGGATATGAGGAAATGGGAACTCTTAATTCATTGCTGGTGGGAGGGCAAAGTGGTGCAGGCACTATGGAAATCATTTCGTAAGTTCCCCCCAAAACATGCTTTCTTGATAACAACGTTAAATTTGGGTTCAATGTCATTATATATGTGTGTTCCAAGGGAAACTATTATTAATGTTTGTCCTCCAGAATTCTTATATTTCTATTCACTCTCCAACATATATATCTTTTGTTTCAACTGTTCATTTAGTCATTGCCAATTAGTATGTTAATTCATACTCTCTTTTATATATGAGTCTAGAGAATATGTAGGATTCACTTCCTGAGCTCAACTTTGTTTTGAGACAAGAGTAAAATTATTCTTAGAAGTGTTCCACTATTCAAGTTTCTTATATATTCACAGTATAAATTTAGGCTCCTGATTGAAAGATAATATCTCACTACATTTAAACTTTTCTTTTTATTTAATCATATTATTTGTGGAAATTTGTACATGCCTTTTAGTGCATAATATGCTTTAAATATGTATAAATTGGAGAGTAGATATATTGAACTAATTAACATGCATTACCTAGCTTAGTTATCAATTTTGTAGAGAACGCACTTTAAATTTATTGTCTTAATTTTCTTTAAGAATGCAATAAGATATTTGTAATGCATCTTATTCCACTTGTCTAACTGAAATTTTATACCACTATCAATATTTTCTCAGCTGCTCTATACCTTGACATTATGTCTTTATTCTGTGCTGTCATTTTATGTGTCTATTTTAATGACAGTGTCATGCTAATTTTACAATTTGAGATTTGTAATAATTCTTAAGTCAAAGTGTATAGTTTCCAGAATTTTTTCTCATGATTTCTTTGGGTATATAGTGACTTTGGGAATGCAATACTAATTTTAGAATTTCTTTTTCTATGTTTATACAAAATAGAATTTATGCCACATAGTGTGGACATTTTAATAATAATTGCCATCTATAAGCACAGAATATGATCTCATTTGTTTATTTCTCTTTCATCCACTGTATTTTATGCATTTTCTGTGTTTCTTTACTGTCATTGATATATGTCTATTATCTTAAATCTGAAATAAATATGACTGCTTTAAGTCAAGTATGTTTTCTGGATTAATGATAAATAAATAATTTCCATAGGATTATTAAGTTTGATTTTCATCAGAGATTAAAATAATCATACACAGCACATTTCAATAAATGTAGATATTCTATAGATACAACTTGCAACATAATGTTCATAGTTATACAGAAGAGACAGTATGATATTTTCTAAGATTAAAATTGGATGTGACTCAGAAACAAAAAGGTACTAAATTCTTAATATCAGATTAAGCTTTCGATTATTGTGCATAGACTAAAGTTAAATTCAAAGAAGATTTGAAGTAGGAAGTGAATTTACAAGAAATACTGTGTGTCCATACTCCTTCTTACTTTGTAGAGATGACATGCTGATTAGTTCCAGTTGCGTACCTTCTCTGCAGACTTACACAAAACAAAATCTGAATTGACCTGTAGTCTACAGTCCAAAACATAAATAAAATAATATTTGTACAAGTTGGAATTCTCAAGAAGACTTAAAGTATACCAAAATTGCGTGTCTGTAGGCCGTGCTGGCATTAGTACTGTTGAGAAAGGGAGAAATAGCACAAAGTTATTGCAATAAGAGCAAAGAACCACTGTCAAAAATCAGGAGCCATGTGGGAAAACAGAATTTTGTTATAATTCAATGGTTCAAAAATGCAAATTTCAAAAGAAATAAGGCACATTTATAGTATTATTGCCTTCTTCACATTTTTTCTGACTTTACTTAAGGAGAAATTTTCTCTGTTTAAGAAGTACAACTGAAATTTAGTCACTATAGTTGAAAACATTGTTTATTTCAAGAGACATAATATTTTAAAATAATACAATTACAGTTGTGGTAGATAATCCTTCCACAACTATGATTATATCTAATTCATGTTTTTAGCTTCAGTTCCTAGAAAAATACAAGACATTTACTTGGTATTCAAGATTATTAGACATGTACTTGGTATTGAATATTATTTGAATGACTAGAAGTCTTGTTTACTACCCTTAATAGGCCAAGATTATAAAATGCAAATGGCAGCCATGTTCTATAGCAACATCTAAATTTATCCACTACTTATATTTTCACTTTATACTCTGCATTTTAAAAATTATATTTGCAATGAAAAAGTCTTAAGATCTATGCTCATATAAGTCTTTGTACATATTTCCAGTAATTTGTTTTTTGTATATTTTATTGAATTTTTGTGTATTTCATACAAACATTTTAGGCATCTTTATACATCCTCCCACATCCACACCTTCCATATCCCCTCTACTGGCTTTCATGCATTCTATCATATATATTAAGGCCTATTGAGACAAATTTGCATATGCAGATGTCCCACAGTGCAAATTCATCCACTGGAGACTAGTCAGTCTCCCTAGAATCTTTCCCTTAAAGACGATCAACTTGGGGCTGGAGAGATGGCTCAGTGATTAAGCACACTGACTTCTCTTCCAGAGGACCCAGTACCCACATGGCAGCTAACAACTGTCCCTAACTCCAGTTCAAGGAGAATTCGACACACTCTTCTAACCTCTGTGTGCACTGCAAATAACAGATGCACTTACATGCTTGCAGGCAATACATTCATACACATAAAATAAAAAAATAATAAATAAAATATATTTTGAAAATATCATCTCTCCTTCACCAAGCAGTAATCAACTGCCAATAGGTCTTTGGCTAAAATTGGGGCCTGCTGCCCATTTCTTTAACTCTATGATGGATTTTTGTCTGATTGAGATTGAATGGGTCTTCTCCATGTTGACAGTATTGCTGTATGATTATATGAGCAAGTTCCCAGAGGCTTGGAAGACTGTTTCTTTATGGTCATGTACCAACACTTGCTCTTAAAATCTTTCCTCCCTCTCTTCCCCAATGTTCCCTGAGCCATGGGTGGGTAAGGTTTAATATGAGAGTCCTATCCAGGGACAAGCTCTCTGCAGTCTCTTATTCTCTACACTTCGGCCACTTGCTATCTAATTGGACTTAAAGTCCTCTCAATGGGAGGAAACTCATGGGTGGCATTGTAAGCATAGCAAGTACACATTGCTGGAGAGATCATAGCTCATAGAAAAAACCCTACGTCTGTCATATCTCTAGACAAGTGTAATTTCTTACTGTATGCTAAATACAGATCTTTATATTTACAGGCAAGTTTACTATTTTCCATTCATTAAAGAAGCTTCATTTTACAGCAGATCGGGACTATTACAGAGTTCCACAACTAAGCACACAGAAATCATTGTGTTTGAGGGATGTGCAGCCATAAGTGACATGTCTACAATGGAACCTTTACACCTAAGGCTTGTGGATTATAGCAGAACAGTAGCTAGAGAGAATAGTAATGCATTTCTTAACTCTCACAAGTGAAGCTTCCTAATGCAACAGACTACCTTCCAGTAATTTGTTAGAGAATGTGTAAATCTTCCAGCTCGTGCTAGATCCTGTATTGAGAGACTTCAAAAAGGCAAAACATCATGGAAACTCATCAAACCGGTTGACTATTTCGTCTTTATCTAAATTTAGTATTTTAATAAGAACTTCCTTAAAGTTTTAAAATAATCACTCATGTAATATAAATATTTGGGAACTTATAATTAATCACTACAATTTAATTCCTCCTTCAGTTAAGGAATAATATTCTAGGAGAGTCTCATAATGAGTCCTGAAACACGTTATGATTTCTATATGATTGTATTTCGAAGAATTAGGGCTAATGAATACCTAACCTTGAATTTAAAAATTGTAGTTAATTAAAATCTGATATGGGGCATTTAACATTCCACTGAGCTAAATTCCAGTATACGGGAAGGACAGAAATTCTATTCTAGCAGGTATCTTGCAAAAATATTTTACTCCTGCCAGAACCACTGGATTTGATTTGCAAACTCATCTCCACCATTTGAAAAAACAGCTTTGAGAATAGTATTGAGAATTCATGCACAGTTGTATTTTATATATTGAGCTGACAATTAATATGTAGATATACAAATGTAATTTTTATTTTTCAGTGTTTGAACTTGATATGACTTTTACATAATGTGTAACTGAATGCATGTATAGATTCATTTGTTCCTCTGCATTGACAAAGTCTCTATTGGGAGAATGTCATTTTTCCAAGAATATTAAATGAGTGATACTACATTTGAAGATCAGATATCATTATAATGTTATTTTTGAACCTTTTCCTGAATGAGATATATGTTTACAATGACATATATGATGTTCAAATAATGAGAAATCAAAGACCACATGAGAGCAATTAAATTCCTCAAAGACAACTTAAAATGAGTGCATTAGAGGTCATTACAAAGTAATGAGGCCTTTTAATTATTTTATTCATTGACCTTGAGCTGGGATCACGTATTTTAAACTACACATTTCAAAAATTTATAATTCTTAGTTAAGTTCTCATTATCTGAGTAATATTTCTAAAATATTCAGAGGATAGAAAGTTGGCTGGAAATGGATTATTGTAATTTCTATTGGTACAAAAGAACTAATGGTTTTTAAGAAACATATGTTTTAATTTATATTCCTGAAAAGAATTGTACATTATGGCAACTTTACCACCAACAACAGAAAACAGAAATGAAAGAATCGCTGCATATATGAGAGCAAAAAATAATTTTACTTCTTTTGAGTAACTTATTTTATATGTGAAACTTTATATTTGCCATATTGCATTTTAACTAGAAATTTAATGATATATAAAAATTATACATATTAATGGGGTTCCCTCTTATGCCTTGATACATATATAGATTGCTTAAAGTACTAATATAACAAGATTGTCTAATCCTAAAATATTTATATAGTAAAATGCACATACTTTATGTTTAAAACATTAAAAAACATTTCTCCTAGCACTTAAAGAATCAGATGTGTTTACTGTCTATAGTCATCCTACCATATAGTAGCACACCAATTATTCTTGCCTATATCTAACTGCAGCTAATTGCCTATTAACAATTTTTACTTCATTCTTTCACTTTACTATCCTCAGTGACAACTAAAAATCTTTCTAATTTCAATTTTTGTGACATCCATTTTTAAAAACTGTTGAATTTACAAACACAAATTATATTTAGACAAATGTGCCATTTAAATTTATGGATAGATATAAGTAACAATAAAGGCCTTTAGAAAAAGCTATTTCTTTATGTGTATGCATATACATCATAAAAAGAGATTAAAAGGAGTTGTACTATTAAAGGGGCATATTGGCATATTGCCCTTTCTAGACATCATTGACTGATGAGTAGAAAAAACCCTCAATTCCAGGAATGGACTCCCTCTCTAGAAACTTTAATCCAGGGGTCACTTAGACCATCAAACACTTTTGGCCATTGCTCCTGCTCTTGTTTCTGGATTATAAGACCCCATTGATGAATATACTGCATGCATGAACTATAGAAAAAACAAGGAGAAATCGAGCTGGTGTTGACTTTAGAGCTTCATCTCCACTGGCTAGCTTTAATTGTGCTAATGTATGCATGTGTAAATGCATGCTCCTAGAAGGAAAAAAATAATCATCAGCCTTACCCAGCTGTGAATCCTGTGAACTATAACAGCACCTGTGAAGACATGCCCACTGGAAAAGCAGCACAAATACTATGGGAGTAACCAACCATTATTTAAGTCCATGTTCTAGGATGGAGACCATACCTGACATTGATAACAGGCTTAGAGAAGTCAAAGGACATGGGGAAGAACGTAGTACTAGTTTTCTACTACATAGTTATCATACTAAACTGACTCTTAATGACTAATTCTTATACCCATAGATTAATGCCTCTAATAACTCTTAACAGAAAAGTGTCCTTATTCAGTAGATGGTGATTAACACAGAAATCCAAAACTGGCCAACATGCAGAGAGCAAGAGCCTGCAGTGTACTTATTCATGAATAGGACACCTATATCAAACTTTTGCTTCTCAAGGCTCAGGGTTATTGTGGAAGAGGGCACCAAAAGATTGTAAAGTCAGAGGAGGTGGATGACCACAAGGAAACAGACTTCTCCAGACAGATGTTCAGTTCATATGAGTATATGAATTCAAGCAATGATAACAGTGTGTACATGCCCCATGTAAGCTCAAACCAGAAAAAAAAAATCCCTGAATAGTTGTAAGGAAGTAAGAAGTTCCAACTTCATTCAAAGATTTGTGACAGATGACTGCTGGAAGGGACAGAGACAGTCTCTTTCAAGCATGGGACTCTTGGTAAGCTCACCATGTCCCAGTGGGTCCAGAAAGGATCAATATTGGGAGACAGAAATTAGAGTGTATAGGCTGCATTTTATACACACATATATATATATATGGTAGAGTACATTAAATTGGACAGGGGTCAATAAGGGGACACATGGATTAGGGAGACAACCTAAATACCATCAAATTATATTGTATGAAAATCTCAAACATTCAAGTAAAAAAATAAAGACACCAAAAAATAATCCATGATTAAAAAAAATCTGTCAGTCTCAAATGAGTTTACACACGAATATTTATGGTATATCATGAATATAACTTTATTTTCTTATTTTTATGTGATGGCCAAACCACAAGTGTAATAATAAAACAATAAAAATAAGAATGGAATTTGCTCTTTTGCTTCTTCTTCAAACTATTCAGGGCATGTTTTATGCTGAATGATGTTTAAACAGCACTAGACTGTAACAGAGTTATAAGTTATTTTTGTTTGAGGGTAGAGCGAATTTAAATTTTAGGACAGAAGTAACCTGCTTAAAGGCATAGAAGTAATTGGTGGCTGAATCAAAGTTGAAACTTGGATTGCTCTAATTCCAGACAACAAAGAGACTACAAATAGCAACCGTTGTTCTAAAGTATTTGTTGATTGACTTCTTCATTCTACATGCATTTTCTGTTCAACATTTGTTTTTTAAAATGATCCACTTGGCATGTCTTACTATTAATCTCAATAGTGAAAAACATATGCATGTGTTTCATATGTCCTGTAGTCTTCTGATCATTTTAATTGCATACTTTCAACACTCGAAATAATTTGATTTACAGGTAAGGAAAGGACACCCCAAAATATAGTAGGTTTACAAAGGTCACAAATCTAGCATGTGAAAGGGCCATGCTTCCACATGCTTCACTACCTTTGCTTTCCAATGTGATATAAGAAAGTAAACACTGCATGACTGTTTTTATAGAATGTGTAAAATAAATGTATAAATAGCAGAATTTAAAAGTATATATGCATTACAAAATAAGGAAAATTTTTTGCAATAAATTGTCCCATATAGTGAAGTTGGGATTAGATTATTGATTATGGGATTTGATTTGCTCAGAAAAGTTGCAATTTATATCTGTATTCAACAGTGTAATAACAAATAACAGCTCAACATTTTTCTTACAAAATTTTAGCAGTCTGGACAATACATTACATAGCCAAAGTTGAATAATGAAAAACTCATCTCCCAGTCATTGCTATAACTACAAGATAAGTGAATTTGAATATTACAACTTCTCTTTCTGTTTTCTCTGTGTATAGTGAAGTGCTATGTATGCTGCTTCAGAAGAACCCAAAATTAATTTCCATTAATAAGGGCTAATTTTTGAGCCAATATTGTGATACAATGTGAATTGGAAAACACCACATAACTATTTCACTTTATTTTATATTAAAATCACTTGAGGAATTTTTTTCTAACATTCAAATTTTAGAGTTATTCTTAGACACTCACATTGTGCAGGTCTGGGTGAATCACAGGAACTTATATTTCAAATTCTGTACTAAATAAATATAATATTGACAGTCTTGAAACCAAAATTGACCAATTGTACAAACTTTTACAATGCAAGATATATTTCTTACATAATTTTCTAAATAGATCATTATTTGTTGAGGGAATAAATGAGTGAGATTTGTTTAGTTGATAATCCAAAAAACTTTGAATTAAAGTTGAGTTTTGAATGTCTCTCTCTCAAATTATGTACCTACATATCTTTATCTCTCTGATTAAATAAGTATGAATGCTATACACATAACATATATCTATAACTTTTACAGGATAATGGACAATTTTTGCTAAAGTGGAAAATATAATCTTTATAAAGTTAAGCCTCATGTATTTGTCTCATATATTAAAATGAAAGGGGTTGAAAAACACATGTAAATAAAAGAGAGATGATTAGCGATATGGCGGGAGGAAAAGAAAGGAGAAGTTTTATAAGAAATATGAATAGGTCTGAACATGATTGAATGCATGAAAATATTACAATGAAATTCCTCACATTCTCCAATTAACTTTTGGCAAAAATTTTTTTGTGGAGAGAAAGGTTTATTTTATTTTTCAGTTTATTATTTATTTAATAACCACATACTTAGAAGAAGCATGTCATTACAACAGAATTGACATATTTAATAACAATGTTCTGAGCTAAGATGCATCTTTTTCAAAACTGGCTGTAAATTTTTAGGTTTACAGTTGAATTATTACAGTTATACAATATTGTACTCGGTATAAACCCTG
>NW_008339916.1:1652243-1655773 GCF_000622305.1 Nannospalax galili
ATTTCATTATTAAAATACACAGTTTCATACAGAAAAACTCAATTTTAATACAACTGACATTAAGATGCATATGAGTTTCTAATCTCTATATATCTGATTATTACTAGTCACAGTCGGTTAATTTCTGAGCTCCTAGGCATCTGAGCATGGATGTAAAGTCATCAGGTAGATTTCAATGGTAATGTTTTTCACATCTACTAGTTATTATGGAGCAAAATTTTTATGCTTTGAATAATTTTTTTATAGACCCACTTCCCAGGTAGCACCCTCCCATAGCCTCCCTCCCCCAGCTAGAGTCCTTGTACTTTGATACCCCTGCTACTGTCTGCTATGTTGTCTGCTATGTATTATCCCCAGCCATTCCCCACTACTTGTCCTTCTGGTGAATCTAGTCAGCCTATCTAGAGGTCTTTGTTGTAGGAGGGTAAGCTGTTCTTCATCTAGCTGTATTCAGTTGTCAATATTCCTTTGGATAAGATTGGGGTCTGCTGTTCATTTTCCAAGTTCTCTGCTGGGTTACTGTCTGGGAATCCCTTTGGCCACCCTGGCCAACAACTCAGAAGGAGGTATCGCCTGTCTGGCACCATGTTCCTTGTTAAAATTATTTTTTCACTTAATCACAGAGGCTTTACTTCTGAGGAATGAGTTTTATGTGTGTTTACTTTTTTTTTTTTTTTTTTGTTTTCTGAAAGTTCACTGAATTTTTTTAGCATGTGTATGTGAAGATAAGACAAAAGTCCTGCTCGACCATGGTTGGCTTCTCTTGGAAGCATGGAGGACATGATTCCTCTGTGTTGACCCTCCTCTTTACAGACTGGACACTGGTTCACATCCATCCTGTGGGGTCTCCTTGGCCTCCTTGATCAAGAGGAGAGGTGTTCCACCACCATTATAGGACATTTTCAGAGATGCTCATAGACCCCTGGAAGTAGTCGACCTAGGAGAGCAAGGAGCAAAAAGCTGGTAACTAACAACAGGGTTTATTTTTTAATTCATTGAATGTAATTTCATAGAACAATTCTTAACCAAATATAGATCTCCTCCTCCACCCATGTTCCCTCCATCCCCCCACCAGACCTCATGTGTTCCTCCATACATGTTAAGACCTATGTAGCCTCCATACATGTTAAATCCTACCTAGTCAAGCATTTGTACTCAGATATTTTTCAGTGTAAATTCATCTAGTCCTTGGACATGCCCTTTGTTATCTCATCTAACAAAGTTTTTTTGAATCCGTAAAATCATTTTATTAAACAGACTTTGATGCCCTTAGAGCCCAAGGAACCAAATTACAAAGGAATAGAAGGAAGTCTTGTCAGGGTCAGGGCTCTTTCCTGATTGGAAGGCAAGATATTCTAGCCTGTGCATTTATGGCTAGAGCCTCCAAAGTGCAAATGAACAAATGGGGAGATTTCAAATAGCAGCCATAAATAATAATTGGACATAGCATGATAAAGCCTATGTGATAACTGGGAAATTCACACAAATTAAATTACTTCCCAACTGAACTTTGAACAAATGAATATAAAGGAATAAGTAAGTGCTGTGAAAATTGCAAAGATTTATAGCTATGCAGGTCAATTTAGAAATTACAGCTTTACCAAATGTGACCAGTATAATATTATATTTGTCATTTGATGCCTTGCACTTGTGTCACTGTAAGATAACTGTCATAAGCATGCTGTCAAAGAAACATATGACATTTCCAAATGTCAGAATTTATTGAACAAAAATAAATACACAAGAAACAACAGATTTGATGACAACAATTTGCCAGATATTCCTGCCTACCTTGGAAATCTTGACAAGGCAAACATACGTTCTTTTATTCCAATCTTAATTACTAATGTTGCCTCTCATATCACATATCTTACAATAGCTATATCATCATACACATATATTCTGTTTACAGAATGAATACAAGTTAAAGAGGCTACAGCAGACTTCAAGAGGTATACTTGTATGTAATATTCTGTATCGTAGGGTGGCTTTGAACTTGTTACATAGCTGAGGTTAATCTTGAACTCTTATTCCTCCTTAATCCACCTCCCAAATACTGGGCATGATAGAATTATAGATCTATACCACCACACCTGGTTTATTCAGTGCTGGGTATGTGGCTTCTATATTCTATTTGCAGGGCCATAACTTAATAGACTTTTATTGAAACATCAGGCTTTCTATTCTTGTCTTTTCTAAATTATGCATTCAGTGGATCTAGAAACTTGAAAATGGCTATGGACTGATAGTCATAGTTCAGAAATAAGAAAATCCTACAAGTTGAGTCTTAGAGAAAAGTGGATTGGTTCCCACTTGCCTGTACACAACTGACTACTGTACAAAAACTTAGATACCAGTTTAGGTAGGAGTGCATAAATCTATTCTGCCACTTGCAAAGAGGTGTCAATGACAGTCATTGTGGAAAATACAGTAACAATATTTTCTTTCATTAATATAACATCTAAAATTAGATACTTTCATGGAAGTGATGTGCTATCACACAGTTTCATACAAACAAGGACCCACATTAGATGTGGTTTTTCTTAGCAGTTTAATTTGCCACAAGGCACAACTTGCAAAAGGGGTATGTAACATACATGTGAGCCCATATCCATGTTCTCCCCTACTCTTCCCCACTCCTTTTCCTGTGTATAGCCTCAAGCTGGCTATAGCCTCAAGTATTAAATTCACCAATTTCTGCTTTGATGATTTTATGTAATCCTAATTATCTTCCAAGGGCCATATCATTCAACATCACAGTCATTGTCTTAGTTACTTTTCTTTTCTTGTTGCTATGATACCTGACAAGAGAAACTTCATCAGTAAATGGTTTATTTCGACTTACAGTTCAAAAGGAACAGTTCATCATGGCAGGAAGTCAAGGGGGCAGTTATGTTCCAAATTTAGGAAGGTAAACAACCAGAGTTCTGAAGGAAGGTAAGCAACAGTATATTCTAAATTTGGAAATTTAAACCACTGGATAAGGATGTTTTGAGAGGAAGTGAAAGGCTCCATCCTGCAGGGAAGCTCCTTTGGCTCAGGAAGTAAACAACTCAATAGCTTGAGGAAGTCCCTGAGACTGATCAAGTTCTTTACTCATTTTCAACCGGGAGAGTTGCGTTTAAAAATAAAAACCCTGCGACTGGAAAGATGGCTCAATGGTTAAGAACACTGGCTGTTCTTGCAGAAGACCCAGGTTTGAATCCCAGTACCCACATGGCAGCTAACAACTGTCTGTAACTCCAGTTCCAGGAGGATCTAACAGCCTCTTCTGTCCTCTGTGGGCATTGCACAACACGGGTGCACTTACCTACATGCAGGCAATACATGCATACACGTTAAATCAAAATAAAATATTTAAAAAATAAAAACTCTTAGGACAAACATACAAAACATATTCAAACCACAGACACCTTTATTTCTACACAATAAAAATTTAATTGGCACCCAATATTTTGTCATGTTATTGTCCAAGCTACATAAGAATCAAATAAATGATATATAAGAATGAGTACAAATATAAAATAACA
>NW_008339916.1:1655784-1664309 GCF_000622305.1 Nannospalax galili
CTTTATATGTGAATATTTCTCCCCCAATATGCTTTATCTTTTAGTACACTATATGTACATGTATAAGAATCAAATAAATGATATATAAGAATGAGTACAAATATAAAATAACAACCAGTATTGAGTATTCCCTGTGTGTGCAAGTGCCTTTAGAGGGTAGAAGAGTGTATTGGATCTCCTAGATCTAGAGTTACAGATGGTTGTGAACCAACTAACATGCTTGCTAGGAATTGTACTAGGGTCCTCTACAAGAATAATATGCAATATTAACCATGGAGTAATCTGTCCAGCCCCTATAAGTCTCAATTTTATTGTACCAATATGTGAGTCCAGTCCTTTTCCATTAGGACATTGTCAGTCTAGAGACTTCATTCTTGTTCAGTGTTTGATTGACTACATCAATGTCTTTTGCCATCTGACATAAATATTTAAAATCAGTTTTTCTATGTGTCCAAAATAAGTTGACTAAAAACTGTGAAATGTATACACAATGGGATTTCATTCAGGCATAAAATAATGAAAACAAGAAATTTTCATGAGAATGGATGGAAGTAGAGAATATTATACTGTTTGAGGTAACCAAGGTCCTGAAAGATAGATGCTAGATGTTCTCTCTCATTGATGCATACTAGCTTTGAATTCATGATTCTCTATTTAAATAGCATTGTCTGTAGAGACCAGAAGGCAAAGGCGGAGGAGACATGGTGGAGGGGTTGCTGAAGATATGAAAAGGTTTAAGTAGTCGGTTGAAGCAGAAAATCAGAGGAAATGGGGAGCTAATATGGAAGACTAATGAAAACTAAGGATGCATGAAAAAGATGTATAAAAACCTACATCTTTATAAATTAATAAAACATAATTAAAACCTTGGACTGGGCATGGTGGGTCACAGCTTTAATCACAGTACATGTAAGGCAGAGGCAGGTGGGTCTCGGTGCGATCAAGGCCAGCCTGGTTTATATAGTGAGTTCCAGACCAGCTGGGGCTAGGGAGACACTGTCAAAAAATTAATTAAAAAGTAACAATAGAGCTTGGAACAGAAGTACCATTTGTGAATAAGTAATGCTCCTCTCAGAATCCATAGGCATTTAGACAGTAATCCCAGTACCATGTGTGAGATACCTCCCTGGGGGTTGTTAGAGAGGTGTCAGAGGCCCCCCAAACTCACAAAATATTGCCATTGTTCTTTGTTGCCAACTAGGATGGACAGCAAGTCTGCATTGCTGCAGATGCCACATACTTTGGCTAGGAATCTGGGCAAAAAACAAAACAAAACAAAACAAAAAACCCCCGAAACTCATTAATAGTTTCATCCACCAGTAGACCATGTACATTACTATACTGACACATCAGGATATGTACACTGGTAAAATAATGACATGATTGTTTTGTAGATAACCAGTTTGTGATTGGATTTGAGACCCATTCCACACGAGAGAACACGTACGTGATACTACAAACCAGAATCCAAGCTCATGGCTTGGAGGAGAATAGGTCGAAGCAGAGACTATACTAGCATTATTTTCCTAAATGAAACTGTTATCAAACTTCTTTACAAACATTTGCATTTATACTTATAACGTGGTGTCACTGTGAGCTTGGGGAACAGAAGGTCCTTTTTGCAGAGGATAATGTAGAGGCTCTTATCTGTTCAAAGTGCTGAGAATATGTGACTAATGAGTCCTCAGCTCTAAGCAGGACATCCTTATCACCCCACCAGAAAACCACCCACAGGCAGCATCACAGAACAAACAATGGGAAAAACTGAGTAGCTGAAAGATAGCGAAGAGTGTCAGAAAATGCTGCCATCCAGATATGGCATTGCCATTTCAACCATGAACACACAGTAGCTATGGAGACCTGCACCAGACTGGGCCTTCAAAATTGCGTCATGGATAGAGGAGGTGCCGGTAAGGTACAATTCCTTCCTGAGGAGCTAGTGACTATTAAAAGTTGCTGAATGAGAAGGTATCATTTTCTGTAAGTGTATACCCACTGCGGAACTAGGTAGGAAGTAGAAGGGGTTTAGAGGGAAAGGATGGAGGATACTAGAGGGATATGGGAGGCGAATATAACTAGAGTTCATGGTATGTTTTCATGAAAACCTCAAAAAAATCAGCAACATAATGTAATAAAATAGTGCAGTCTAAGTCACTGCATTACAGATCAAAATTTGAAACAATAAACCATCCATTTCTTTTGATCTTTTTTCTTTTATTGTACCTCTTTGTTTTTTTCAGTGTGTATTTTTATTGAATTTTTGTTCATTTTATGTGTGGTATTGTAAACATAACCAAATACACATGGCTGGAGAGGTCATATCCCTAGACAAACAATATCTTACTGTATACTGAAATTGGATGCTTATATTTACAACAGATAGAGTTTATTATAGACTTCCACAATTGGTTAAGCAGAGAAGTGTCTGACTGATGCCTAGTCCTAAGTCAGACATCTACAATGGAAATTCTACACCTAAGTTTCATGGAACATAGTGGAACAGGGGTTAGAGAGAATACTAATGCATCTCTCAGTTCTCATCAGTGAAGCTTCCTCATGGTATTATATTTCTATTTCTCATAGATAATACATAACTGAATTAATTTAATGTATTTTTAGTCTATGTATTTGTATGCCTCTGTCTTAATTTTAGTTTATATATTCAGAAAAGTTAGCATATAAAACAATTATTGATATTATTATCACCCATCATTTTTTGTTTTTTGAAATATTTTATTTACTATTTTTATTGTTATATGTATGAGTGTATTGCCTGCATGTATGTAAGTGCACCTATCTCACGCAGTGCCCATGGAGGTCAGAAGAGGGCATCGGATCCCCTGGAAGTGTAGTTAAGGATGGCTGATAGCCACCATGTGGGTGGGAATCAAACCTGGGTCCTCTGCAAGAGCAGCCAGTGCTCTTAACCACTGAGCCATCTCTCCAGTCCCTGGTCATTATATTTGCAACGTTTGTACTTTGATTTGCTGTCTTTTCCTGCTTGCTATTCTGCTCTGTGTGGTTTTAACTGAGGACTTCCTTATTGATTCTGTATTCTTTCTTCTCTCAGTCCACCAAGAATATATTAAACACAATTCTTATAGTTTTTCTAAATATTTAAATCTATGCAAAATCCATATTTCAAATACCACTTTACCTCTTCATGTGTTGTAGAGATAACTTACTGTAGTTTACAAAATTAGTCTATCTTGTTGCTGAAAATATTTCTGCTTTTCATTTCAGTTGCCTATAATTTATAATAATCCTTTTTTATTATTTTATTTTATGTGTATGACTGTATTTCTTGGATATGTATATATGCACTTGTTTCATGCAATGCCCATGGTGTCAGAAGAGGGCATTGGATCCCCTGGAACTGGAGTTATGGATGGTTGTGAGCAGCCATGTGGGATCAGGGAATTAAACCTGGGTACTCTGAAAAAGTAGCCAATGCTCTTAACCACTGAACCATCTCTCCAGGCCCACATTTTCTTTTTCTAAAAAAGGGATAACAGTATTTCCCACATCCTTGGAATGTATGTTGTACAACTGATCACATAAATCCTTCAGCACATTTCAAATAAGCAAACATTCATTAAATATTGTCTAATTTACTAGTAGTATTCCAGTCTCTCCAATGTGTCCATCATAAAGACTGCTTTACAAGCTCCCTGCAAACCTGCTATTAGCAGCACTACTTGTGTCTACTCTTCTCTCTGCTAAAACTAATATTCAAATAACAGCCATAATAATATAGTATGAGTATTCACATACATATTTGTTAACAGCTAGACCATTATTTAGAGGTGAATAAATGAATATGTGAATAGATCTCCAAAGCTCGTTTTTCTCAAAATTAATCACACTTAATAAATTTAGAATGGAGATCAGTGAGTGAACAGGAAATTCACAGCAGGACTGAAGATTGATCAGGCTTGTTTCCTGGCAAGTCTGACAACCTAACTTCAATCCCTATAACCCACGTGATGGAAAGAGAGAACTGACTACCGAAAGTTGTTCTCTGACCTACACACACACACACACACACACACACACACACACACTCGGTGGCATGTTTGCTGTCCTCATCCAAAATATAAAGGCAATACATTTATGTTTTAAATTTTAGAAGGTTACCCCTTCAGAGGATTGTGTGATAAGAATAAAAGGTAGGAATTGGATAGGCAGTTAGTGTAAAAAGACCTCAAAGAAAAGTAGCCAGTTTCTTGGCTAAAACTCACAATGTCCTTGGGCCTCTTAGCAACATACTCTGTTCCAAAGGCCAAAAATCATGAAAGTATTTGAGAGCTTTTATCTAATCCTTAAAAGATTTTAGGGTTACCTCTGCAATATATTGTTAAAGGAATCCAGTCATCAATTGATGGACACTTAGACTGAGTTCATATCTTAGCTGTTTTTAGTAGTTTTACAATAAGTTTGGACAGCCATCTGGTCACTAGACTGAATTTACTTTAGACATATACACAGCATCAAAATTACCATATTACATTGTAGTTATATTTTGCATTTTGAAGAAGGTACAAAATGTTTTCCAAATGGATATATTGGTTTACATTTATCACCAACAGTACATTTCTCTACATCCTTGGTATGACTTGTTTCTCATTTGTTTAGTTTTTATTATTTATAATACTCCTTCTTAAAAAGAAAGTTACATTTTATTTTGGTTTCATTAAAATGTGAATATGAAATATGCTCCATGGGTTCACCTGTTTGAGCACTTGATTCCCATCTGGTAGCACTTTGGGGAAAGAATATGGAACCTCTTGAAGGTAGGTCCTAAATCAAGAAACTAGATTTTTAGGCAGTAGGTCCTAAGAATTATATATAAACCTATTTCTTACTCTAGCTTGTTCTGCCTTCTGGTACACCAAAATCAGAAAGGACTTGTCACCCTCCTAATGTTATAATCAGCAGCTGCTTCTGAATATATTCCCTGACTTGATGAACTAAACTCTTAACTTTCTTAGCCAAAATAAACCCTTACTTTCCTAAGTTGCTCCATATTGTGTTTTTGGTCATAGTGATGAGAACAATAATACAGAATGTTTTGAATTCTTCTGGTGATTAGTCATTATTTTATTTCTTTTTTTATTTTATGTGTATGAATATTGTGCCTACATGTTTGTAAGTGCACCTGTGTCATGCAGTGCCAGTTGAGGTCAAAAGAGGGTGTAAGACCCCCTGATACTGAAGTTACAGACAGTTATTACCCACCACGTTGGTGCTGGGATTCGAACCCAGGTCTCCCGCAAGAGCAGCCAGTGCTCTTAACTACTGAGCCATCTCTCCAGTCCCAGGCATCTGTCATCTTAAACATTCTTTATATACCTGGGAGGTCCTGTCTCAAAAAACAAAAGAAGAAAGAAAAGAAGAATTCATTAGTTATTCCCTTTGCTGCACTGACACTTTTATTTTTGTTCAACATCTCAAATAATTTTAACAATATTTATAATATTTTATTAAAAATCACTCAATGAGATAAAAATGAAAAGTAAGTTTTCTGACTCTTGTAAAGGGAATCTATAATACCATTGGAAGCATTATATATAATCTAGACCTCACTATCTTGAAATCAATGATGTACTGAAGGCTATCAGTTCAACAGTTGGAACTATGAAATCTACAACTTCTATTTATCACATACACCATAAAAAATGAAAAAGAAAATCATACATATTGCAAAATATTCTAAAAGTCTCATTATAAAAAATATGTCCTATGAAGTGGAGCACTGTGGAATGGCATATCTACTTTAAAATTCATTCTGGAAGTTTCTTTAAACTGTAAACATATGCCTAAGAGCAGAATCAACATTTACGCTCTTTGATATCTATCCAAATATATGAAAATATGTGCCAAAAAACATGTGCCAGAATATTTATAGTAGTATTCCTCATAATAAGCACATACTTTATCATCCCAAGGAGTCATAGACAAATTTTCAAATTTCTATATAGATTGCTGTGCCAATCCTTATGGTTATTACGTTTAGGGCTGGATTGGATCATTTATTGCTTTGCTCCCTTAGCAGTAACCATAGTATCTTTTAGAACTACGAGAGCTGAGCTTCAGGTAGAAAGTTTCCAGGTCAGTTTCTGTTCCATTTCTCTAAGTCCTGTATCCAAAGTATACCCTGTCCTCAGCGGTAGGGTCTTATCTTCAAGTTCTGGAAGAACCAAGACTTCTGGCAATAGCCTATGGTATTTTGGAAATCTCTTGAACCACTCTAACCAACCACACGAAGGGAGGTCTCTCCTGTGTGGCACTGTGTTCCTTGCTATACAACCTCTGGGTATGCATGTGCACTAGTGTTCACACATCATATGGACACAGCCAACTACCACTATTGGTGTAGTAGTTGCATTGTTATCTGGGGCTTAATTAACAGCTACGTAATTGGACTTAAAGCCGTCTCAGAGATGTCGCTGTCAACAAAGCCAAATACAAATGGCTGGAGAGAACATAGATCCTAGAGAAAACCCTATTTCTGTTACATCTCTAGACAAATGAAATTTCTTACTATGTGCTAAATATTATATTTAGAGACAAGCATACCATATACTACTCTTCAAAGAAGCTTCTGTTTACAGCAGAGGGAGACTCCTGCGGAGTTCCAAAACTGATACTATACATCTGAGAGATGCCCAGTCCTAGGTTACATATCTACAGTGGAATCTCTATACATAAGGCTCATGAAACATAGTGGAACAGAGAGTAAAGAGAAAACTAGTTCACTGCTCAACTCTCACCAGTGAAGGTTCCTTATACTGTAGAGTGCAATGTAGACAGAAGGCCACAACTGGCCACGTTTTGGAGAATAAGAGACTAGAGTGTGTGTCCCTGGGTAGGATTCCTCTATTAAACCTCACCCACCCACAACTTGGGGACATATGTGGAAGAAGAGGCAGAAAGATTGTAAGAGTCAGAGTTGGTACATGCACATAGGGAAACAGGTTTTCAGGGCACTGGAAGCTTGCACAAGTGAACTTGTAATAATGTAGGCCTTAAGCACAAGACCCATGCCAACTTAATCAGACAAGGGCCCAGAGTGGAGGAAAGGAAATGGGTAGTGGGGTGTTCGTAGCCTGAGGATAGTTAGAGACTAATTACTACTGGGTGAGGGAGAGTGGACCTTAGTTACGATTTCTACATAGGCTGGCTAGATGGCAGTGGATGAATTTGCACTAAAGGACATCTGGGTACAAATGCTTGACTGGATAGGACTAAAAACATATGATGGAATGCATAAGGTTTGGCATGGATTGGGGAGGGGCTCTAAATTTGATTAAGAACTATTGAATGCAATGTACAGAAGCTCAATAAAAATTTTTTAAAAATCTATACAGAGAAATACTCCTCACCTATTTGAAGAACTTACTCTACTGATAAATATTGTAATTCTAATTATACTTGGGAAGGTTAAACTAAGTGAAAGTCATCATAAACAAAATCATATATTCTGTGAGAACAAATTTATATGAATTTGAATATTGGACAAAATATATGAGCTTGCAAATGGGGAGTAGAAACTAAATTAATGGTTTCCTGCTAGCTTTTGTATATGTGTGAGAATGGAAATTGAGCAGCAGAAAACATGTTAGGGCTTGAGTTAGCATGTAATTGATTATGTATGTAAATGACAAATTTTGTATAAATAACAAAATAAAGAGCTTATTATACAAAATTTTATATCATTCTGTTCATGTATAACATTAACAACTTTTTGCACATGCAAGCAGTTTTAAACAAGTTTAAGGTGTTTCTTTATATAAAAGATACATCATTCGATTAACTAGCATAGTACTAATGAACATTTCCCACAATTTCCTATTATAAATTATTTCATAACTATGAACCTTGCTTGCACACGCATCTTTGTATGAGCATTGTGGAAGACAGAATAATATGTCTGAAAATATCTTCATCTTAATTCTCCAAATGTGATTGTTCCTTTTATGGCCACATAAAATCTGTAGATGTAATTAAGAGAAGTTTCCTTATGCAGCAGATGGTGATTAACACAGAAACCCACAATTGGCCAATGTATGGAGAACAGGAGGCCACAGAGTGCTCATCCTTAAATAGGACAGCTATTTCAAATCTCTGCTTTCCTAGGCTTAAGGATCATTGCTGAAGAGAATGCAGAAAGATTGTAAAAGACAGAGGAGGTGGATGAACACACAGAAAACAGTTTTCCAGACAGCTGCTCAGTTACTTACATGATCTCACAGCAACAGGGTTAGCATGTACATGTTCTGTGTAAGTTCAAACTAGACAAAATCCCAGCATACACATGGAAAAGTGGGTAAGAAATCCAAACTTACCCTAAGGAGCTTTTGGCAGTTAATGACTACTGCGAGGGGGAAAGGCAGTGCCTTACAGAATTGAGACTCTTGGTTGAACCAGTGGATGAATCCACATGGAAGGACATTTAGGAACACAAATCAGTATATATATATATATGGCCTGTGTGTATATATATGGCCTATGTGTATATACAC
>NW_008339916.1:1664338-1678579 GCF_000622305.1 Nannospalax galili
TATATATATGCACACACATATTAAACTGAGTAGGGGCAGTGAGGGGAAGTGTGAATAGGGGTGGGGATCTAATGAAAAGCACAGAAATTTGATAAAAATAAATCTCTACATTGAGAGATCCTGAATTTTCACGTGTCAGGAAATATTTTAAAATAGAACAAACTGCTTATAATTCTGAAAGTCAAATGTGTAAAATGGACCTCCTACTTTTAGTATTAAATTTTGCCATGTAACCAACATATTCACAGATTCTAAGAATCGGAATGCAGATGTTATTGGAAGACTGTAATTCTAACTTCAATGTGACCTTTATTTTTGGGCTGCTTTCCACTGGCCACTATGCACCTTTATTGATAGTGTGGTGGAAAGCTAAGCAGTATCAGCAAGGTCTAGAGTACGGTTTACAAATCCAGTGTTTGTAGACATTTCTCAAACTCTTACACACATCAGTTTATGTATCTAAAAATCAGATATGATAAATATTCCCATCCACTTATTTCAAATGTGATGGAAAGAGTGAATTCTGTGATAATAGTAATGATACTGTAGTAATTATTGCTTGATAGTTACTATTTGAGATGCACATAATAAGAGCCCCCAATTTTTATATCATTTCCTTCATCACATGAGAGTAATGAAGAAAATCCCTTATAGAAGTCCCCTAGTGACTTCGGGAGCCCTAGCTAATTAACAATTTTAACATTTCAGTTGTTTCAAGCACCTTTAGAAGGCAAGTTTATTGCTCTATTCAACACTGTAAATAAATGTCCAAAGTTTTTACTATAATTAAAACAGGTTTGCAAACGTTTCTTACTGCTTATTTTACTCTACCATATTTTAAAGAGAACAGAAGTAGGACCCAGTTCTAAATCTAATGAGAATTTCCATGCTTTTGGTAGTTCATACTAACCATATTCATGGTTAATATCTTTACTCTTTCTCTGGCAGTGTCAGGCTGGAAATGGCTGAACAGCAGCGGGTAACATGACTGTTTTTCCATCAAATCTTGACTATCATGATTAGGTGATGTTTCTTTGCAGGGTGATCACCCTTACGTTTGCTGTTAGCATTGTTTACTCAGTGTTTCCTTTGAACAAAATAATGAGTTCTCTTTCCTTTTAGTCAAATTCTGTTTGATCCATTTTAGGCCTTTGAAGACTCTCAGTAGAATGAAACAGAAAAGTAGTTTGGGCGCATAAGTTTAGGATTTTTGACACCAATCTTATAGGCATATTCGTTGGTAGAAAATGAGGCTTGCATTTCTCCTCTTGTTGTATATGCATAACAAACTTTACCTTCTTTTCCCAGTGTTGTATATGTTGACACATGTTTGTATGCTATTTGTAAGTGTGCATTTATATATGTCAAAAGCAAACTGTCTATGGGAAATTTTCATGTTTATATTTAAATGGAAATTTCTGGATATTTATTTTATATAAATATATTGGTAAATGTAAGAAACAATGACAAAATATTTTATATAAAGTTATAAAAGCTTAGTAACTATATAACATTGAAAAAGTAGCAGAAGGCAACAACTGGAAATTATTTTGTAGTTCAAAAAGTTAATCTTTTAGGTCAGAGGTGGTGACACATGCCTTTGATCTCAGTACTCAGGAGGCAGAAGCAGACATACCTCTGGGAGTTCAAGGCCAGCCTGTTCTACACAGTAAATTCCAGGCCAGCTTGGGTTAAAAGGAGACCCTGTCTCAAAAAAGACCAAAAAATATGTCCATCTTTGTTAACTGAGATTCTAGTTCTCCGTAGTTAAGAAATGTCTTATCTGCCAGGCAAGAAACACTGGTTTATATATTTTTGATAATTACTACATCTTAGTTCAACAATTATAATTACAAAGATTGAATTTATCTCAAAGAATCTAAAAGGAAAATAAACTTCATTCAGACTTCATTGCTCAGAACTCAGGCACCCAGCCTAGGCTCATGCTGGCCTCTAGCCCCAACATGGCAAATATTTATGCCATTTGCATCTTCCCAGTTAACTAAGTAAACATGTTTATTGTGGTGCACAGAGTGATTTTAGGGTACTCTGAACTACAGGGCAAACAATATTGTCAGGTTGCAAAAGGTTAAAAATTGAAAATTCGCAATCCTATAGCTGCATTAACAGGGGATATATTTTAAAGTGTCATCACTCCACATAAATTCCTGTTTTAAATGACATTAACTAGGCACTAATTTAATACAATGATATGATTATAGGGTCAGAAATTCTTCCAGGTAATGATTAAACTCTCATATTGTAGTTTGAAGACAGTTATTAACTCAGGTCTTTTCCAACTGCATTTCCTTAAAAGTACTACTATAAGGAAAGGATGAGTTTAGATCTATTTTCCATAGATCTCCTATTTCAAAACTTTTGCATTACTTACTATCGTAAGACTTCTCCACCTTGGGAAAATAACATTTTTTATTGTCATGTAAGTTGTTCCCCTTTATATACTTATTTCCTCTTTGACAAGATAGTATTGATCTACTGTGCCATGTACTCCCTACAGTTATTAATTGAAACCTCTAAAACTGTGAGTCCAGATAAATCCTTCCTCCCTTAAGTTTTCACTGTGGTAAAAAATAGGATTAATACCCATATGAAACAGAAAGATGCATGTTGGTCTAAAAAACAAATATCATCCAGTGAAACAAGCTTTTTTGATAGAAATATAAATCACAATTCAGCTAAATTGAGACACAAAGATTTCAACATTTTTGTGGTAAAAAATTTAACAAGATGTGACTTCCTAAGCCTTATATTTTCATGCATAGACATACAAAATCTAACATACTTAAAGAATGGAAAGTTTTCTCACTAAGTTAAAATTGTCAGTATTTTACATATTCAGTCATTTTTTGTTAGCTTTAAGCAGGAAAGTTTGAAAATAAATGCATTCAATCAAAAAGTCAAAATAAGGGGTTCTGTAAGGAAGAAAGGCAGTGGTTATAGTGATTTTGCATAGGTTTCTCCCTTTAGTAACTGGTCACATGTCAGTATACACAGGAAGCATTGAGAGCTTTGCTTCTTTAGTACTAGACATTTTACTAAGTAATGCAGACTCAGAAAAATAAACGATGTATTTTCTCCCTCATATGTGGCTCCTAGAACCAAACCCTTTTAAATTCCAGGTCCTTTTGATAAGATGATGCTATACAGCAATCCCTTCTGCATGAAATAACTACCATCATCACGACTTTGGCTGAGCCTAATCACTAAACTTAGTCACAACTGGGCTTGTTAATGGTTATGCTCATTCATTAAAGAGTGAATGCCAAGCAGGGTCACTGGACCCTCACCTGAGTATCTAGCCACTCTTTCCAAACTACTAGCCCAGCCTTGGAAGACAAAAGAAAAATGAGGAAGAACCCAATAGAGGGATGCTTTTGGAAGCCCTTGTCAAGAAACTCCAATGGACTTTCATATGAGCATTCGAAAACTGCCCTGTTTTGAATTTTTTCTAGTTCCCTGTCTAGAACTTGTAATGCTAATTACTCTTGCCTTTACTTCTCCTTCACATCTCATATCCATGATTCACAGACTTTCTTCTTTCCTTAGAGACAAGAGTTATGCAATTTGGGAGTCTTTTAGACAGACCCACTGAAGGGATACTCCAATTGCTTCACCCTGTGTCCCTGTTTCAGCATGGAAGAAGCCAGAGCAGTCGGTGTCCCTATTCCCTGTTGGCAATCTGGGTAACCCCTTCAGAGGATCGTGTGATAAAAATTGGAGGTAGGAATTGGCTAGGCAGTTAGGGTAAAAAGACCCCAAAGAAATGTTACCAGTTTCTTGGCTAAAAGTCAAAATGTACTTGGGCCTGTTAGCAACATACCCTGTTCCAAAGGCCAAAAATGTCAAAAGTATTTGGGGGCTTGTATCTAATCCTTAAAGGATTTTAGTGTTTCTTCTTCAGATGGGGGAATGTTGGACAGGAGGGAGTGGGCATGGATT
Source organism: Nannospalax galili (assembly GCF_000622305.1). Taxonomy (NCBI): domain Eukaryota; kingdom Metazoa; phylum Chordata; class Mammalia; order Rodentia; family Spalacidae; genus Nannospalax; species Nannospalax galili. The sequence continues at coordinate 1,668,299 of NW_008339916.1, forward strand.
TGATCAAAACATCTTATATACATGTATGGAATTCTCAATAAAGTTTTTGTAAAAATTGAAAAAAGAAGAAATAATGTACTGAAGGAGGGGGTCTCTAAAATGCTATTTAAATCCTTCTTAATGAGGAAAAGTTAAAAAAAACTCTGTTTTTTCCATCCTTCCTTTCATATTAAATACTGTAACAACAAAAACAACAAAAAATATTGACCTACATGCAGACAATACACGCATACACATAAAAATAAAAAATAATAAATTTTTAAAATTTTTAAAAAATTGAATTCTTGAAAATTTCATACAATGTATTTTGATTACGTGAAGCCCCCCTTGCCCAAATGCACTCCCACCCTATAACCCCTATACCCTGCTATTGTTCTTTTTTAAATGGACAATGGAGTCTAATTTGTGTTTCTCAAATTCTTCTGGGTGTGGGCGAATCCCTTGGAGTCCATTTAGCTTGCCAGATATCATGCACTTAAAATAATTGACATTCTCACTTTTAGAATCTATCAATTGCAATAGAAATCCAACTATTGCTGGAACTTCTTGACCACCTCCTCCATCTTTGTTAGGTCCCTTTCTGGCTTGGGTTTGTACAGGCTTGTCTTTACTGTCATAAGTGCTGTGAACTGACATGTGCAACTGTCCTGTAGCATCCACACAAGATAACTACTTGTATTTACCCACCACTTCTGGCTCTTAAAATATTTCCACCCTTCTTCCAAAATGATCTGTGAGCCTTGGAAGAAGAGAGTCTGGTATGGGTATCCCATTTAGGGCTTAGCACTCTGAAGTCTCTTGATCTATGGATGTTTTTCAGTTGTGGGTGTCTGTGTTAATTGGCATCTGCTGCAAAAGTTTCTCTGGTGAGAGTCGAGATATACAGTAATCTAGAGGTAATCACAGTAAGTCATTATGTTCAGTTTAATACTATATCCATTCAACAGAATAATAATAGTAGGTTCTCACTACAACTTGTTAGCTTTCTATTCACAGGTTTGGACCCTGATAAGAGTGCCAGATATGAGCTCCATTTTGTGAAGTAGGACTGAAATCCAATCAGAATGTGGTTGACTACTGTCATAACATTTGTGCCACTATTGCACCAATGGATATATCTTTCCAGGCTAGTCATTACTATCACTGTCAGGATTCACAGCTTGATAATTAGTTTTCCAGTAGCATGCACAGACCCTCCTAGTATTATGATAGCTAGCTACTGAAAAACTTCAAGGATATCATCACCTTGATTTGTCCTTGTTTTATTGTCGAGTTCTGAAGGACATCCAAGAGCAATGACAATAGTCACTATTATTTGAGGTTCTGTGTCCTGTGACTGTACAAAAATTCCAAAAGAGGGAGTTCATTCCTGGTATTGGATTTCTTACTTTCTAGACTTTAGGGTCTGTAATGGCTATTATAGAGTAAATTCATTTAAATTGTTTTCATATAGTATATACTTTTATTTTTATTTGTTTAATTCATTATGAATTTCATTCAATATATTTAGATTCCCTCCATATTGGCATCCCCTGCTTTCTAACCTCCTCTATCAGGTACTTTTCTGTTGCTGTGATAAAAGATCATAACCAAGAAAACTTATAAAAGGAAGAGTTTATTTACGTTATGGTTCCAGAGAAATTAGTGTCCAGCAGAGAAGGCCAGAGCAGAAAGCCAATTGATCACGTCTTCAAGTATGCAAAGGAAGCAGAGAGAGACTGAAAATCTGGCAAGGCTTAAGAACTCTCAAAGTCTGCCTCCAGTGACTTGCTTCCTCCAGCAAGGCCATACCTGCTAATACCTTCCAAAGCAGCACCACCATCTGAGAGCAAAATTTCCAAATACTTGGAGTCTATGGGGAACATTCTCATTCAAAGCACCATCCTCTGCCCCAACGAATTTCTGTATTCCAATATATATAAAGGCCTATAGAGTCAGATCTGTGTCCCCAAATGCCCTTCAGTGTGAATTCATCCACTGGAGCCTGGTCAGCATACCGAGAGTCTAACCGTTAAATACCTCCCCAGCAGTCCTCAGTTGACATTAATTCCTCAGATAGTGTTGGGCTTCTTACCCATTTTCCCAAGTCTTATGTTGGGATTTTGTCTGACTTGAGCTTATTTGGCACTTTTGCATGCTGTCAGCACTGTTGTGAGTACATAAGAGTAACTAACCAACTATCTGAACTCTGTTTTCTGGTTCTTGCAATCATTTTGCCCCCTCTTCTGCAAGGCTCCCTGAGCCTTGGGAGCCAGAAGTTTAATATACATGTCCTATTCAGGACTTGGGTGTTTGAAGCCTCTTCTTCTCTACTCATTGTCCAGTTGTGGTTCCCTGTGAGGGCTGGGGCGGGGTGTCCAGTCTTATGGAAAGCCTCCCGGGGAAAGGTGATATTGGTGTTCAGAGTCTGAATCTGGGATTTCAGTCTCTTTGCAGAAAGTCAGGATTATTCTCCAATTCAGTAGTTTATATACAAAAGAGAGGCTAGTGGGCACATGAAGGGTCCAGGGTACATGTAAAGTTCAACCAGACAAAAACAAAGGGTGCTCATGTTGTGTGTCCCACTGGCTCTTCAGTCCTTTAGTGTGGCCAGAGAATCCTTTGTTCAAGACAAGAGAATGTATCAGGGCTGTTAACCAAGATGTCTGAATTTCAATTACACACACCAGGAGTTATTGATTAGGTTGTTTTTCACTTTCCAGATCAAGGACATCAAGATGTTTTTTCTTAGAACAAAAGGCACTGTAAACTTTTAACCTGGCCAGCTTCCGTCTGCTAGTCATTGTAGTGCTCCACATGACAGGGTCATAGGACACTGTTTTCACTGTCTTGTCCTAGGTAGAAGCTACATCGTGACCTTAAAAGTTTAGGTCCATCTTGTCCTAAGACATGCCATCTTGGTCTCATACAGTTCCCTATGCTGATCATGATCTGCTGTATAAGAAATCATCTCTGTGGCTGGAGCAATAACTCAACGGTTAAGAACACTGGCTACTCACACAGAGGACATGTGTTCAATTTCCAGCACCCACATGGCAGCTAACAACTTTCTGTAATTCCAGTTCCCAGGGGAATCCGACACCCTCTTCTAACCTCTGTGGGCTTTGCACAACATGGATGCTCTTATACATACACAAGCAGTGCTCCTAACTGCTGAGCCATCTCTCCAGCCCCTGTTTTCCAATTTCTTTTGATCAGCATCTTCATTATAGCTGCACAGAAATCTGTTTCATCATATTGCATTTCTATATGGCTACTTTGATGAAGAGTTTTATTAGATAGAAGTTTTTTGAGGGACTCTTTAGGACGAGTTAATTGCAGGATATTCTATATAGTTTGGAGAATGATCTATGTTAACCATATTTTCATGCTTTTTCTCATATTTTCAGGTTTTAATGAGTGATTTTATTAAATATATAGCAAACTGAAGTAAAAGAATAAGCAGTTAGTGATAGATGGACAGATAGCAAACATCATCAAATCGAGTGCTGGAAGGATTCAGCATAAATTGACTGGAGAGGCACTTTTAAGGAAGTCACCCAGACCTCCCACTAGAGAGTCAGTTTTCATTGATTAGTACTTAACAGTTTTTTTTCATAAAGTTTAGTTTTTGTTTAGTTTCTGAAATGTCACAACAACTTCAAATGTCTCCTAGCTTTAAATCAAGCTGCTAATTTTGATATTGTTGTGGTTTGAGAGTTCTAAAAATCGATTAATAATGTATTATCTGACAAATGGGACCTCATGAAACCGAAAATCTTCTGCACAACAATGGACACCATCATTTGAGTAAAGAGATAACCTACGGAATGGGGGGAAAGTCTTTATCAGTTATACATCAGACAGGTGTTTAGTATCTAGAATATTCAAAGAACTCAAAAAACTAAACAGCAAAACACCAAATAACAATAAAAAAAAAATTGGACATGGAGCTGAACAGAGAGTACTCAAAAGATGAAATGCAAATGGCTGGCTGCAAAATACTCTTTAAAATCTTAAGCACCGTTAGTCTTCATGGAAATGTGAATCAAAACTACTTTGAGATTTCATCGAATTCTGGCCATAACACTCTTGGGCACAGACCCAAAGGACTATATATCCTGTGACAGAGATAGCTATTCACCTTGCTCATTGTGACTTTATTCACAATAGCCAAGAAATTGAAGCAACCTAGATGTCCATCAATTGGTGAATGGATAATAAAAGTGTGGTGCATTTTGAAGGTTTTTTTTTGTTGTTGTTATCATATGGAGAATCTACTAACTGAAAGGGAAAGTTGTACTCCAGGAAGAATAAAGGAGCATATTTACATTAAATTAGATCACGTACTTTTCAAAATATCTATCCAGTAACAAACTAAGTCTGTAGACTATTTTTATGCTTTTTCAAATTAGAATACAAAGTCACCTAAAACTGTTTGGTGCTTGACTATCCAGAACATTTTAGAATCTGTTAGAAAATGTGTGATCTTTTGAACAGGCATTCAGCAGATTCATTTGTGAATACCTTTGCCATCCTAGTACGCTTCAGTTATGTCTTTGATCATGATTATTTTTCTATCTTTACCATAAACATTCACCTTCAAATATTGACTTTTAGTAAACTCTTAACTGTAACAATTACTTGCCTTTTATGAATTCAACCTCTGCACTTGCAAAATGTTGGTCATTGTGTTTATTGAATCATAGTTCAAAAATTACAAGATTTATGAATATAAAAGGTTTATTTTTTGCTATAAAAATTACCAGATATGAGAAATAAAAAGACTTCTAAAATACAAAAAAAAAATACATGTTTGGAAGATGGCAAAGCAAACTCTTTAAACTGTCCATTGATTATTTGTAACAGAAAGTTTGTGTGTCACAGGCCCCATAACTAAAAGACAATGGATGTATTCCACACAAGGACTCTAACAAAACAATGCTGTCATTTTCTAGTGAGAGGTAAAATATATTGAAGGTTTTCTGCCAATCCATAAAAGCACTCAGTACTTTTACTTTTAACCTTCGACTGAAAAATGATAAGTTAAATAAGGTACAAAGCAGCATGCATGCTAAAAAGTACAACTGAATAGTAAATTTCATTTTAAACTCAGGAACACATACTTCATATTCTTACTTAGAATTATTTTAATAATGGATTATGTAAAAAATTATAATATTGTGGGCATACAATGTATACATATGTTGAATATAATATTGAAGGATAATTTTTCAGGAAATATTCTTAAATTAAATGGTACAGTCCGTTTGTGCTCTTTCTGGAAACAAGCCTTCTACTAAAATGCCTATCCTTTTAGAAAGTGGTTGGGAGAGGATATGACTACAAATACATACCCTCTTTCAAAATACTTCCTTATTCCATTTCTAGGACCATAGCTGATGTTGCAGTCTGAAATGGTGCAAATAAACAGTTGTAGTTCAGGCTGACCATCTTCACAGATAGTTTTGAGGAGTTTCATTTCCTACTTTTATTTTTTCTCGCATGAATTTTTAGGATTTATAATTTTAGATCTATGAGGCCTGATACAATGCATCTTCCTTAAATCAACTTCTACACATTTTTTTATTGAGCTTCTAAAATTTCATACATTATTTCCAACGGATATCCAGACCGCCTCCCCAGCCATGCCTTCACCCCCCCTCCACCCCAACCAAACCGTATGCACTCTGCCATACTGCCATGCTGAGTCCTATTTATTCAGGCGTTTGTACCCAAATGTCCTTCAGTGTAAACGCATCCACTGGAGTCTAGTCATCCCATCCAGTGGTCGTTTGCAAGTCACACTCACCCTCACCAAGCAGCAGTCTCAAACAGTTCTTGATCTACTGCTGGCCTGCCACCATTTCTCACCTCCCCTTTGGGACCTTGTTTGATTGAGCTGACATGGGTCCTGTGTTGGACACCACCACTATGACAGGCTCACATGAGCAAGCCTCCATTGACCTAAAAACCTCCATCTCCTTGTGTTCATGAACCAGCCCTGGCTCTTAACAATCTTTCTGCTCCTCTTTTGTAACAGTGCCTGAGCCGTGGGTGGGTGAGGTTCCATATAGGAGTCCCGTAGTACACTCTACAATCTCTTATTCTCCTAAACTTGGACAATTGAAACCTTCTGTGTGTAACGCACTCTGATGTACATGGAAGCCTCACTGGTGAGAATTGATGGGTGCATTAGCCCTCTCTCTACCCCTTATTCCCCTGCATTCCATGAGCCTTGGTTGTAGATATTTGACTGCAGATGTGTCACCTAGTACTGCGCATCCCCCAGGTGCATGTTCTCTATGCCTGATCAGGTGTGCAACTCTGCAGTAGCCTCCATCGGTTGCAAAAAGAAGCTTCCTTGATGAGTGCTATATGGCATGTTTGTTGCTCTGAGGGAGTTCTCTTCTATCTCACATCGTATTCCCTTCCAAGCAGCTCCAAGGTACACATATGCATTAATGTTTGGACACTCTATGTGCATTTCTCATAGGGTTTCTAGGGCATCTCTTTTCCCTCTAGGTTTCCTAGCCCCCAGAGATTCACTCATCTCTACTCTTGTCTCTCCCATCTGGCCTCCCTCCTCCCTTTTTTCCCAGTACTAGTGCCCGCATCATTCCCACCCTCCCCCCAATACCTCCCAACTCCAGCCATCTTTCCATTCCTGGGTTCCCTCCCTCCCCCACACTATGGTCCTTTGCAGGTCCCTCCTTCCTCTCCTCCCTGCTAATTACTCACAATTTTTCCACCTCCCTCAGGCAGCATCTGTTCCCTACTATCTCCCTTTCAGGTTGTTTCTTTTCCTTTACTTTCATGTATCCTTTGCCTTTTCCTGACTCCTGGTGTTACATCAGAATTTATATACTCACATATAAAGGATTGGTGCTACAATCCACAAATGAGAGAAAACATATATCACTTGATTTTCTGCACTTGTGTTATTTCATTTAGCATAACACTCTAGCTCCATTCATTTATCTTCAAATTTCATAATTTCACCTATTCTAACTGTTGGTAGTACTCCACTGAGTGGATGTACCACATTTTCATTAACCCTTCGTCAGTTGAAGGACATTTATATTGTTTCCATTTCTTAACTATTGTGAAGAGAGCAGCAACAAACATAGATGCACAGGTATCTCAACCCTTAGAATGAGTCCTTTGGGTACATGCCAAGGAGTGGTAGATTCATTTTTAGTTTTTTGAGGGTTCTCCACACTGTTTTCCATAGTAGTTTCACAAGTTTGCATTGCCACCAGCAGTGGGAATCCTCTCCAGCATTTGGAGTCTTTTGTTCTCTTGATCTTGGCCAATCTGACTGGAGTAAGATGATATCTTAAAGTGGATTTTATTTGCATTTCTCTAGTTACTAAGGATGTTGAGCACTTTTTAAGTTACTTCTCTGCCACTTTTATTTCTTCACTTGAGAACTTTCTTTAGGCCTATCACCCATATTTTTATTGGGTCACTCATCTTCTTTCTTTCTTTTTTGAGTTCTTTCTATATTCTGGATATTAATCCTCTGTCAGATGTGTAGCTGGTGAAGATTTTCTCCCAGTAAGTGGGTTTCCTCTTCCCTTCCTTCGTTATTTCTTTTTCTGTACAGAAACTTTGTAATTTAATGAGGTCCCATTTATTCATTTTTGACCTTAGTCCCTGAGCAACTGGTGTCCAGTTTAGATAGTCCTTTCCTATGCTTATATCTTGGAGGATGCTGCCGAGATTTTTGATCCATTTGGAGTTAACTTTTGTGCATGGTGAAAGATAAGGTTCAAGTTTCATTTTTCTGCCGGTGGAGATCCAGTTTTGCCAGCACCACTTATTGAAGATTCTCTTTCCTCCATTGTGTGTTCTTAGCACCTTTGTTGAATATCAGCTAATTGAAACTATATGAACTTGTATTTGGATTTTTTATTGTGTTCCATTGATCTATGTGTCTATGTTTGTGCCAGTACCATGCTGTTTTTATGACTATAAGTCTGTAATATAATCTAAGATCTTGTATGGTGATCCCCCCAGCATTGTTCCTTTTGCCAAAGATTGCTTTGGCTATCTGAGGTCTTTTGTGATTCCATATGAATTTTAAGATGATTTTTGTCAAGCTCTGTGAAGAATGTCATGGGTATATTGATTTGGATTGCATTGATTTTATAGACTGTTTTTGCTAACATGGTCATTTTCACAATATTGATGCTACAAATCCATGAGCACAGTAAGGCTCTCCATCTCCTAGTGTCTTCCTCTATCACTTTCTTTACTGTTTTGACATTTTCATTGCAGAGGTTTTAATGTTTTTGGTTGCATTTATTCCTAAATATTTTATTGTTTTGAGGCTATTGAGAATAGGAGGTTTTCCTCTAGTGCTTTTTCTGAGTGCTTACTATTGGTATATAGAAAGGCTACTAATTTTTTAAGTTGATTTTGTATCCTGCCACTTTACAGAAAGCATTAATCAATTCTAATAATTTTCTAGTGGAATTTTTGGGATCTTGTAAGTATAATATCATATCATCTGAAAATAGTGATAATTTGACCCCTTCTTTTCCAATTGGTGCTCCTTTAATTTCCTTCTCTTAATTATTGATCTAGCAAGGGTTTAAAGCACTATATTGAAAAGGAGTGGAGATAGTGAAAAGCCCTGTCTGGTTCCTCATATTAATGGGAATGCTTCTAGTTTTTCTCCATTTAGAATGATGTTGGCTATGGGTTTGTTTTATATGGCTTTAATTATGTTGAAGTATATTCCCTCCAGAACAATTCCTTTTAGGATTTTTAACATGAACATATGTTGGATTTTGTCAATACCTTTTCTGCATCTATTGAGATGACCATGTGGTTTTTGTCTTTAAGCCCATTTATATGTTTTATTACATTTGTTAACTTATGAATATTGAACCATCCCCGCATCTGTGGAATAAAGCTGACTTGATCATGGTGAATAATCTTTATGATATGTGTCTGTATGCTGTTTACAAGTATTTTGTTGAGTATCTTTGCATCTATGTTCATTAAAGATATGGGTTTATAGTTTTCTTTTTTGTTGTATCTTTACCTGGTTTTGGTATTAGAGTTGTACTGGCTTCATAGAAGGATTTTGGGAGTTCTCCCTGTGTTTCTATCTTTTTGAATAATTTAAGAAGTATTGGTTGTAGATTTTCTTGGAATGTCTGGTGGAATTCTATTGTGAATCCATATGGGTCTGGGTATTTTTTAGTTTGGAGGTTTTATATTACTGCTTCAGTTTTCTTATTTGCTATAGGTCTGTTTAGGTTATTGATCTCCTCTTGGTTTAACTTTGGTGGTGGCCATAATTTTAGGAATTCATCGATTGTTTTTAGGTTTTCAAATTTAATGGCACATAGATTTTTAAAGTATTCCCTTACAATATTTTGGATTTTTTTGGTGTCTGTTGTAATGTTTCCCATCTCATGTCTGATTTTAATTTGGATTTTCTCTGTCTTTCTTTTCACTAACTGGGATAAGGATCTTCCTATCTTTTTTAACCTTTCAAAGAATCAGCTCTTTGATTCATCAATTTTTTATATTACTTTCTTTGTTTCTCTTTCATTAATTTCTGGTCTGAGTTTTGTTATTTCTTATTGTCTAATAGATTTTGTTCTAGTCTTTCCAGAGACTTGAATCGTACTGTCAACTCATTTACATGTGCTCTTTCTGGTTTGTTGGATTTGGTCTTCTTTGAGACAGGGTCTCAGTAGCACTAGCTGTCCTGGAACTCACTATATAGACCAAGCTGGCTCAAACCCACAGAGATCTGCCTGCCTCTGCCTCCCAAGTGCTAGGATTAAAGGCATGTGCCACCATACCCAGTTCTTTCTGATTTTTTTAATGTAGGTGCTAAGAGCTATGAACTTACTTTGGGACTGCTTTCAGGGTGTCTGAGAGGTTTTGTTGTGTTGTGTTCTCATTTTCATTTTGTTCCAGAAATACTTTAATTTCTTTCTTGATTTCTTCTTTGACCCATTCATGATTCAGGAGTGTGTTGTTGAATCTCCATGAGTTTGTGTATTTATTAGAGCTTCTTTTGCTGTTGATTATAAGCTTTATTGCACTGTGGTCTGTTAGAAGGCATGGAATTATTTCAATTTTTTATATTTCTTGAGATTTGTATTGTGCCCTAGAATGTGGTCAATTTTAGAATAAGTTGCATGAGCTGCTGAGTAGAAAGTGCATTCTTTGTATTTGGGTGGAATATTCTGTGTATACCCATTAGGTCCATTGCATATTGCATGTCATTTAATTCAGATGTCTCTCTATTGATTTTTTGTCCAGTTGACCTGT
>NW_008339916.1:1678922-1681422 GCF_000622305.1 Nannospalax galili
CTTTCCTCTTTGATTTCTTTGAGTTGTCTATGTTTTGTTGTAATTCTTTGATCATGTTTATTATTATTTTGTTAAATTCTGTGTCCTTTGGTTCTCCAGGGTGATTCTCAATGTTCTGCACTTCTATAAAACTTGTGGGTTTTGTTGGGGACATATTTTCCTGGTTGTTTATATTGTCTGTGTTTTTGCATTGCCATCTGGGCTTATGGATGTTGTCATTTATATGCTCAACAGGAATTTCTACTCTGCTTTTGTTTAATTTAATTTTGGTTCAGAGTCCAGGTTTAGTAGGTTTGTCTGCCTGATCCTGAGGCTGGGAGTTTGGCTGTGCATGTGTAGCCTGGGTGAGGACTTAGGAATCTATGGTAGGGTGGGTGATTAATCTGGTTTGGGAAGGTAATCTAGGGATTTGTAGTTAAGGAGTAAGAGCCAGCCTGTGGTAAAGGCCTGGGGAGGGACAGTGATGAGAAGAATGAGCTAGCTAGTCATCCTGTGCAGAATGGGTTGGAGCTGAGGCTGGGCCTGCCTGTGAGAGAGGCAGGCAGAAAATGGGGTGGTGGTGGAGCCTACCTGCAAGAGAGGCCAGCAGGGGACAGAGTGAAGGTGGATGAGAGAAATGGGGGACGGAGGCAGTGAGCTTGATCCATTTTACCAGAGTCTTGGGTGAGCAAGTCTGTCTGCCTGATCCTGGGGCTGTGAATTTGTCAGAATTCTTCCTGAGCAGGTCAGTCTGCATGATCCCAAGGTTGCAGTTTGGCTGTGAGGGAGCCACCTGGGTGAGAATTTAGGGATCTATGGTAGGGTGGGTGGTTAATCTGGTTTGGGAAGATAGTCTAGGGATTTGGAGTTAAGGTGTAAGAGTCAGCCTGTGATAAAGGCCTGCAGGGAGGGCTTCCACACAATTTTTTCACATGCTTCAAACATATAGAATGTAGACATCTGCATTCACTGCATCTCTTTTCCTATATACATATTTTAATGAAAGTGACAGTTCAGTGACGTTCCTTAATTTTCATGAAACAAACCAAAACAACACCCGTAAAAATAGCACTGTTTTGGAAAGTTGAAACGCAACTTAAAATGATGGTTGATAGAGGTGGAGCATATTCCATTTGGGCCACCCTCATGGTTGTGGTCTCTCACTGCTACCACCCGATCCCAGACCCCAGGGCTGGTGAGGAGGCTGTGTCAGTGGAGCCACATTCAGACACAGGAGACAAGATTCAGAGACACAGGTCTACTTTACTGAGGAAACAGCGAGCTTATATCGGGTTTTTAAGTCATTCAGGAGATAGTACAATGATCAGGTCATACATGAGCAGACAGCTTAGATTTTGGTTTACAGTTTCGTTTTACTGATCGGGACTAGAATTCCTGTAAATCATGTGATCAGCCCTGTGAGGGAGGGGTAGTTGGTTCCCTTAGGTTAGGGGGCCATCTTGTGTCCTAAAAAGCAAACTAACATACTCCAACATCTCCCCCTTTTTGTTTAAAAGATGGGCTATTTTGAGGTCCAAACTGGGGGTCCAAACTGGGACCGTGGCAAGGCTGATGCGATATGAAGAAGGAAGAGGTCTACTGGATGAAGCAATTTGGGGCAATGGTTAGACCATCTTGGAGTGTGCTCACAAGACCTGAAAGGACAAGGCTATTGGCATTGTCTCATCTGAGCCAGGGCCTTCAAATATTATTTTCAGTCCAGGACTCTCTAAGATCATCATCTGCATTGTCTGAGACAAGGCAGTCCCCAGAAAGCTCCCAGCAGGAAAACCTAAGTTGTTTTAAGCCCATTGTATGGCTGTGGCCATGATTTTTATCCTTCTTAAACCTGGGACTGGGCATGACTGGGGGTAGGGGTAAGAAGCGAGGCAGTGCCATCATAAATTGAGTTGTAGCAAGCCGGTCTCTAATAAATTTAAGTAAGGCTCTTAAAAGAATTGGGCCACAGGTTAAGGCCAGAAGGAGCAAGGCCAGAGTCCTGATTAATGCAGAGAGGAGTGTTGTGAGCCAAGGAGAAGACTGGAATAGTGACTCATACAAGATTTGGTTCTTTACCCTGGTCTGTTCTCTCTCTAAGATCCTTTTGTGTACTAAGCTCAAGGAGTCCCTTATGACACTAGAATGATTAGCATAGAGACAGTACTGCTCTCCTAGAGTAACACATAATCCTTCCTGTTGAAGGAGCAAGAGGTCCAGGCCCCTCCTATTTTGTAAGGTGACCTCGGCAAGGGAGGACAGGGAACTCTCAATATGTTCTAGAGCAGTTTGTAATTGTTTTAAGACTGAATCAATAGCCATACTAAGGGCATTATAATTTTTGTCCTGTAGGATTAGTGCTGATGTTCCTAACCCTAGGGCACCAGAAATACTGATCCTCAAAAGAGTGGTGCCAGCAATCAGCAGGGCAGCTGCCCTCTTATGGCATGAATGTTCCAATGGGGAAAGCTTAAGGTCATCTCATCCCCTGAATAAAGGTTGACTCTTGGGGTTAGCTGGGCTA
>NW_008339916.1:1681559-1682286 GCF_000622305.1 Nannospalax galili
GACCAAACGCAGTGTCCTATACCTGCTAAACAAACACTCTATCACTGAGCTAAACCACAGCAGAAATGGGCATATTATTCAGCTGCTTCTCAACAAAATTAGTATACAAACTGAAGGTTTGCCATTGTAGAGGGATTTTTGAAATCCCATGATCTATGTACCTTAACATATCAAGGAAATCTGGTTTGGGAAGATAGTCTAGGGATTTGGAGTTAAGGTGTAAGAGTCAGCCTGTGATAAAGGCCTGCAGGGAGGGCTTCCACACAATTTTTTCACATGCTTCAAACATATAGAATGTAGACATCTGCATTCACTGCATCTCTTTTCCTATATACATATTTTAATGAAAGTGACAGTTCAGTGACGTTCCTTAATTTTCATGAAACAAACCAAAACAACACCCGTAAAAATAGCACTGTTTTGGAAAGTTGAAACGCAACTTAAAATGATGGTTGATAGAGGTGGAGCATATCTTAAACAAGTCAAAGCCATACAGAATATTGACATGTAAAAAATGCATCTTAAAAACCTAATACTCATTACAATAAAGCTACCTGGCAAGAAAAAATGTAGTATGGGTTCATATTTCATAAATTTGACAATTACAGGCCCTTTCCTGAGCTCTGTAATCAAGCAAATGTGCATGAATATAGAAATTGTAAACAATATTTGAACTCTGTTATAAACCAAATTCTAGGCATTAAAGATGTACCTATAGTACCTATGT
>NW_008339916.1:1684267-1686080 GCF_000622305.1 Nannospalax galili
AAGAAGATCTACTCTACCTCACACAACAGTAATCATTTGCTAATAGTTCCTTGGCAAGAGTTGGGGTCTGCTGCCCATTTCCCCTGTCCTATATTGGGTTTTTGTATCATTGAGTCAGCATGGGTCTTGTGCATGCTGACACCGTTACTGCAAGTTCATAAGCAATTCCCAGAGATCTGGAAGCCTCTGTATCCTTATGTTCATGCACCAGGCCTGGCACATATAATCTTTCTGCCCTCTCTTCCCAATGGTCCTTCAGCATGAGTGGGTGAGGTTTAGTATAGGAATCCTATCCGGGTACACGGACTCTACAGCATCTTATTCTCTAAATCACAGCAATTGTGACCTTCTGTCCTAGTTTGTTTCTCCACTGCTGTGACAAAACACTCTGACCACTAAAAGAACATAGTTCTTCTTTCTTCTTAATAATCTGTAGACTTAAACGCACATTATGTGTAGGAAAACTTTACTAGGTTATCAGAACTAGTTAAGATCAAACAGTAATTTTCCTGATTGATAGTTTAGCAGTTACAATTCTTTTTGAATGGCAAATTATGAAAAGTGCTTGCATTTACTCAATATTTTGTTTATTGTTGAAAACTTTAATTCTATGGCTAGTGTGATATATGAGTAGGTAAAATGAATTCTACACAATCATGAGATTCCCCAGTTCTGTCCCCAGCACCCATACAAAAAGTCAGGCATGGTGCATTGTGCCAGTGAACTTAGCACTGTGGAGGCAGAAACATGAGGATTCCTGGAGCTTATTAGCCAGGTAGACTTGCTTAATTTGGGGGTTCCAGGTACAGTAAAAGCCACTCTTAATAAAAGAAAAATATGGTAAAAACCACAGAAGAAGGCAGCCAAACTCCACCTCTGGCCTCAATGTGCATTAACAATAGCCTGCGCAAGTGTACACACAAATGAACATATATATATACATGAAGCATACACATATACAAAATAAAATGTTATAACCATGTGTGGTTTTGTTTTCATTCAAACTACAGGAATGCTAGGTATCGAACCAGCAAAATCTTTGTCAGTGGGCCAGGCATATAATGAATGTCCAATAAATGGAGTCTATATTATTTAACTTTGAACCACTTTTCAATCACAACTATAAAACTATCAGTATCAAAGGGATATAGTTTACAGGTTATATAAGAATATGTGACTTGCTGCTTTATAGATTATCTCCTTTCTCTTACTATCTCTTTGATCATAATATATAGTATGTATTAGGAGTTTACATGCATATGCCTACTTAGATGAAAGAAAGCTTAGCTTTTCAAAACATGCTGTCTGGAATCCATCAAAGGCCTATATTTCATACATGAATATGCCATGTAAATAATTTATTGAGTAATAAATGTGCCTTATGACATGCCTTTTGTCTTATCTCAAAGTCATCTGTGTCAGTTCCTTCTGTGAATTATTATGTTGTGCACAAAATTACTATGGCTATAATGTTTTTAAACACACACAAACACACACATACACACACATGAGTATACATTTTTATTCTGTGACATAATGTTTTCCTTAATAAATTAAAAGTGTAAATGTAATTTGGAATATTATAGTGGGAAATATCAGATTTTTTCCAGGAGGGCTATGTAGGGAAAATAATTGCAATTTTTTGGTATTAACACAAACACACATACACACACATGAGTATACATTTTTATTCTGTGACATAATGTTTTCCTTAATAAATTAAAAGTGTAAATGTAATTTGTGATATTATAGTGGGAAATATCAGATTTTTTCCAGGAGGGCTATGTAGGGAAAATAATTGCAATTTTTTGGT
>NW_008339916.1:1687611-1708546 GCF_000622305.1 Nannospalax galili
GTAAAAGAAGCTTCTTTGATGAGCGAATGGTATACTTGTCAGTAAATATAAGGATCCACGTTTAGCATAGAGTAAGAAATTATATTTGTCTAGAAATTATGACAGTAATAGGGTTTCCACTGGGATTTATGACCACTCCAGCCACAGATATTTGACTATATTTACAGTGCCACCCATGAGTTTCTTCCCATTGAGAAGGCATTAATTTCAATTGCACAGCTGTTTATTACCCCCAGAATAAAAATACCACTACTGCAACCAATAGAGGTAGTATGCTGTGCCGGGTGTTGTGGTTTTTAGGCTTTACAGCTGGGCTGGACCACTGATTGATTTTCTCTCTTATCAGCTTTCATAGTATCTTCTAGAACTATGAGAGCTGGTCCTCATGGGGGAAGCTTCTAGGCCATTTCCAGCTCCATTGATCCAAGGCCTGTGTCTGAAATATGTCCTGTCTTCAACAGTAGGGTCTTACCTTCAAGTTTTGGGAGGTAATCAAAGGCTGTGGCAATAGCCTATATTATTTGGGGGGTTTCTTGCACTACCCTGACCAACAACTCAAAAGGTTTCTCCTGTCCGGCATTATGTTTCTTGTTATGTAGCCTTCAGGTATAAATATGCACTCATGTTCAGATATTTTATGTGTATTTTTAGGGTATTTTGAATTAATACATTCCCTATGGCTTTTTTTAATCACCTAAGCTTTACTTATCTCTCCTTTCTCTCTCTTCCTGTATAATCTCCCTCGCCCCTCCCCAGTTTAAGTACCAACATTTTCTGCTTAATAATACCTGTTTCCTATTAACGCTCCCCCTCTTGATTTCCTTCTTCTCCTTTACCCCTAAGATTCCTTGTATGTCCTTCCCTCCTTGCTTTCCACTTGAGTACACTCATTTTTCCCCATACCTCCCTTTGTAATATCGGTTTCCTATTATCCCCCTCTCTTTATGCTGTTTCCTTCCTTTTACCTCCTTGCTTCTGTTCCATTTTCATGACTTCTGATGTTACATCAGGATATATATTCATGTATAAGGGATTGGTGCTAAGATGCACAAATGAGGGAGAACATATGTCACTTGCTTTTCTGAGTCTGTGTTACTTCACTTTGTATGACAGTTTCTGGTTCCATCCATTTATCTGCAAATTTCCATAATTTAATCTTTCCTTACTGCTGAATAGAACTCCATTGTGTAAATATACCACAATTTCAGTAATCATTCTTCAGTTGAGGGATATTTAGGTTTTTTCCATTTTTTAACTGTTAAAAGAGCAGCAAAGAACATAGGTGTACAGGTACCTCTGCAGTAGGGTGAGTCCTTTGGGTCCAAGGAATCTTATAGCCAAATCATTTTTAGTGTGTTGAGAGTTCTCCATACTGCTTTCCACAGTGTTTGCACAAGTTTGCATTTACACCAGCATTGGATGAGTGTGTTCCCCTTACATGGCATGCTTGCCAACATCAAGTGTCTTTTGTTCTCTTGATCTTAGTCCCTCTGACTGGGGAAAGATGAAATCTTAGAAGGGATTTGATTTGCATTTCTTTAATTACTAAGGATGTTGAGTATTTTTAAGATGTTTCTTAGCCATTTGTATTTCTTCATTTGAGAATTCTCCATTCAGGCCCTTAGCCCATTTTATATTGGGTATTTTATTTTTTCATTTCTTTAATTTTTGAGTTCTTTGATAATTCTGGATAATAATTGCGCTGGATTGTGACCATTCCATTTGGGCCACCCTCATGGTTGTGGTCTCTCACTGCTACCACCCGATCCCGGACCCCAGGGCTGGTGAGGAGGCTGTGTCAGTGGAGCCACATTCAGACACAGGAGACAAGATTCAGAGACACAGGTCTACTTTACTGAGGAAACAGCGAGCTTATATCGGGTTTTTAAGTCATTCAGGAGATAGTACAATGATCAGGTCATACATGAGCAGACAGCTTAGATTTTGGTTTACAGTTTCGTTTTACTGATCGGGACTAGAATTCCTGTAAATGATGTGATCAGCCCTATGAGGGAGGGGTGGTTAATTCCATGGGGCTAGGGGGGCATCTTGATTTCTAAAAAGCTGTTTATCAAAGCAAACTAACATACTCCAACATCTCCCCCTTTTTGTTTAAAAGTTGGGCTACTCAGAGATCCAAACTGGGGGTCCAAACTGGGGCCATGGCAAGGCTGGTGCAATATGAAGAAGAAGGAGGTCTACTATATCAAGCAATTTGGGGCAATGGCTAAACCATCTTGGAGTACACTCACAAGACCTGAGTGGACAAGCCTCTTGGCATCATCTCATCTGAACCAGGGCCTTCAAATATATTTTCAGTCCAGGACTCTCTAAGATTAACATCTGTATTGTCTGAGCCAAGGCAGTCCCTGGAAAGACTCGCAGCAGGACAGTCCAAATTGTCTTAGGCCTGTTGTATGGCTGTGGCCATTATTTTCATCTTTTTTAAACCTGGGTATGGGCATGCCTGGGGGTAGAGGGTAAGAAGTGAGGCAGTGCCATCATAAGTTGAACTGTAGCAAGGTGGTCTCTAATAAAGCTAAGTAAGTTTCTTAAAAGAATTGGGCCACAGGTTAAGGCCAGAAGGAGCAAGGCCAGAGGCCCAATTAAGGCAGAGGGGAGTGTTGTGAGCCAAGGAGAAGACTGGAATAGTGACTCATACCAGTTTTGGTTCTTTACCCTGGTCTGTTCTCTCTCTAAGATACTTTTGTGGACTAAGCTCAAGGAGTCCCTTATGATAACAGAATCATTAGCATAGAGACAGCACTGTTCTCCTAGAGCAACACATAATCCTCCCTCTTGAAGGAATAACAGGTCCAGGCCCCTCCTATTTTATAAGGTGACCTTGGCAAGGGAGGACAGGGAACTCTCAAGATGTTCTATAGCAGTTTGTAAATCTTTTAAGTTTGAATCAATAGCCATACTAAGAGCATTATAATTTTTGTCCTGTAGGATCAGTGCTGATGTTCCTAACCCTAGGGCACCAGCAATACTGATCCCCAAAACAGTGTTACCAGCAATCATCAAGGCAGCTGCCCTCTTATGGCGTGAATGTTCCAATGGGGAAAGCTTAAGTTCTATCTTGTACCCTGAATAAAAGTTGACTCTTGGGGTTAGCTGGGCTAGCAGACACCATGAGGGGGCAGAATGGTTGAGAGCGATTAAGTGGATATAAGGAGTGAGCCCAAAAGAATAAGCCCACCAGGCATTGTGAGGAGGTCCTAAGTAAGATTCATTAGAGGGGAAGTAGGCGGTCTGCTTACAGAGATGCTGATAATGGGGTGGAATGGTGGAGTCCTGAGGGGTGACACAAAGGCCTTGTCTGTAAATAGATTCTAGGGTCATCTTGGGGCCAGAAATATGCCATCAACAGTCAGAATATGTTTTTAGGAATGTATAGTTGCCCAGGACAGCCAATCTTTCATAGAACGGGGGGGGGGGCAATGGAGAGGCATAGCCAGAAATTCTGAGTGTACCCAGGCTTAGAAGCATTAAGGATATTGTAGGTGGCAGAAAGCAGTCCCAAGAGGCCCTCAGTTCTAACAATAATAGGAGGGGAGGCAATGCTCATAAAAGTAGGTGGGGAAGATAAGCTAGAGTGAGTTGGGCAAATCGAGATGGATGGATGAGGGGGTGGGGAAGTAGTAAAAAGGGGGGGTTTAATGTGTACATCATTTGGCCCAATCAGACCAGAGGGGATGTCAGTGGGCGTGTGGGTAAGGAGCCGAATAGTGAACAAAGCCCCAGGGTCTCTTCCCAAAATGTAAAGTCTCAGACCACCAAGTTTTTCCTGTGTCCCATCCTGAAGCCTTTTTTCCCTGATCTGTAAATTTGATAAGTGAATTGCAATGTGGGCCAGCGCAAGGGTCACCCATCCCATCCCTGCTCATTTCCCCCCATCCCAGGGAGGTAGATCCCAGGGCCCATCGCACCTTTATGAGATCTTGGAATGAGGACCTAGTCCACCAGAACATGCTAGTGGTTTTGCATCCCCAACTGGTGCAATTGTAGTCTCCTGGTCCTCTGCACTTAGCCTTTTGTTGGCGATTATGCCTATGGCCTGGGCAGACATAAATGGTCAGAGTGCAGGTGTGTGATCTAGGACCAGGGTGCAGAGAGCCAAAGGAAGGGAAGGGTGTCTGGTCACTGGGTTCCCATTCTTCCACAAATATAGCACAAAGATCCACCCAAAGGTCAGGGTACCAGGTGTTTGGGGGTGCTACCTTAGAGATGGAGTTAAGCACCATACTGATAGTGGGATTGATAATTACCCAAGTTAGATTTTGAAGCGACTGAGGGTTGTGCGCAGAGGTGTAGTGTGGGAACTTGTGTTAATGATGGCACACGTTAAGAGAAAAAAGGTCCCTGGTCCTGGGTTTGGCTCGGGGGTCATGGTCTGTGCCGGCTGGCTAAAGCTTTAATATCCCCCCAGGTCACTGGGCAGACCAGGTGTTGGGGTCATCATCACCTGGAACATTGTTCTGGCCCTCTTCTGTTTGGACGGTCATCGATGGTCAGGTCTCTCATCTGTTGTGTGGGTGGAACTGACTGGTTTCGGAGCTTGCCACATTGGGCTGCCTTCTCCGTGGGTTGGGTTTCTGGTTTTGTCACCATCTCTGAAGCCAATATCTCTGGAGTAGGCTACATCACAGGAAACTCTGATGTTCCAGGCTGGGATCCAGATGGGGACTGGAACACTATCTGGACAGACACAAGCATAGCCTCACCCGTGTTAGCAATAAATGTGGGCCCAACCATTCTCCTGTGAGGGGGTCCTTCCATCTCACCATGGGGACAGGAGTGGGATGAGTGAATGTCCCCCAATGCTTTATTGCTGGTGGGAGGCCATTAGAGTCAAATTTTTAAAAATTTAGGACAAGTAGATCTTTTTGTATAACAAAATTGGGATCCTTATAGCTGGGGCCTTTGTCACTATCTCCCCCTATTTTCTGCATTTGTTTAATGAGCATTTGATGGGAGTGCTCAACATTCCTTGGTCCTGAGGGTTGTAGGAGATGCCAGTGATGTGTTGAATATTCCAGTCAGCAGTGGCGAAAAGCCGTGGACTTGTAGCAGGGGCCATTATCTGCTTTTAATTGCTAGGGAACTTCCAAAAGAACAATGGCATATTTAATGTTTTTTATGGAGTGGGAGGCAGTCTCGCCAGATCAGGTCAAAGCAAAGTGGGCAGCACAGTAAGTATCAATATGATGAATGTATTTTAGTTTAACAAAAGGGGAAAAATGAGTTACGTCCATTTGCCAAATCTTATTAGGACCGAGGCCTCTGGGGAGAGTTCCGGCAAGTTGTAATGGCACCAGGGGCACAAGAGGGGCACACAAGGAGCACACATGGACCAGACGTTTGCAGCCCTGAATCAGCAAAATAGGTAGGAGCCTATGTATAGCTTGGGGAGAAAGAAGGAAGCGGGCGTGTAAGTCAGGGGCTTGTTGTAAGACAGTAGGATCCAGGGTAACATTCATCACTAGTCTTTCAATGGTAGCTTTGCCTTCTGCCAGAAGCCCTGGAAGATTGGTATGAGAGCACAGGTGTTGAATGTACCAAGGGGTGGAGTGTTGCTCAAGCAGCAATTGCAAAGAGGAGAGCAATAGATCAAGGGGGTTATGGAGAGGTCAGAAGGCTGCAAATGCCAGATTTTTTATAGTTTGTATCACATAGGCACTGTCAGAAAATATATTGCATGGGGTTGTGGGGAAGTCTTGAAAGACTTGTAACATAGCAGACAACTCTCCAAATTGTACCGATCTTTGAAAGGAAAGGATTTTTTGTGAAGAAAGCTGTCTCTCATGGAAGACCATGTAAGCAAATTTATGTTTGCTAGATCTGTGCATATGAGAGGAGCCTCAGGAAGGGGATTGAGTTTTGGAAATGCCTGGGGAAATAAAGACAAGGGAAGTTGTTTTATTCCTTGGAGGAGTTTATTCTGGGAGTAACAATTATCATATTTTCCCTGATAAGTTAGTAGGAGAGTCTGAAAGCCAGGGTTGTCAAGAAACAGTGCTTGGAGCATGGGGAGTGGAAGAGGGAGGATCAGTAACTCTGGGTGGAGGCCATACAGAAGGCGGGAGGTTTGAATGAGCTTTAGGGCTATTATTGCCCAGGCCTCAATTACAGGAGTGATTTTATGCAATTGACTACAAGAAGAGTGGACCCACATCAATGGTCCCTGGGCTTGCCAAAGTGCTCCCATAGGGGTGTTTTTGTTGCAATGACTAAGGCCTGGATAGACTGTCCTATTGTACTGTATTAATGAATGCTTGAGATAAGTGTGTATTTATTATTGTTATAGCGTGTCAAGCCTCAGGCGAGACCTTGTGGGGTGTGGAGGCTGTATCAGTGCCCCACAAGAGGTCAAAGAGTGGTGTAAGCTCTTCTGTGGACAGGAGTGGAAAGCCCCATATCCAATTTATGTTGCCACAGAGGGTCTGTGCCTTAAAGAGGGTGGTCTTATTGGATAAGGTAAGAACAGGGGCTATAGGGCAGATGACATCTTGGATAGAGTGTCACAGAAAGGTATATGGGGCATGTAACTGAATTTTATCTGCAGCAATAGTGAGGCCCAGTGCTCAGAGATTTGTTTTAAGTTTTTGAAAGACTCCTTGTAGGATCTTAGGGTCCTTATGGGCAATAAGAATGTCATCCATAAAATGTAAGCTATATACCTCAGTCAGCAAAGGTCTGCATGCATGGGCCACATAATATTGGCAAATGGTAGGGCTGTTTTTCATGCCTTGTGGAAGGACCTTGCATTGATAATGTTGGACTGGGAGATTATGGTTGGTGGTGGGCACAGAAAAGGCAAAATAGGGCTTATCATCATCATCATGGAGAGGAATAGAGAAAAAAAATCCTTAATATCTAATATAATAATTGTACATTTTTTATGAATGGCAGTTGGGTGAGGCAATCCCAGTTGTAGGGCTCCCAAGGGCTCCATGTGATCATTAATAGCCCTTAAGTCGTGTAAAAGTCTCCATTTCCCCAACTTTTTTTGAGTAACAAAAATAGGAGAATTATGGGGGCTAAGAGAGGGCTCAATATGACCCAAGGATAATTGTTCTTGGAACAAAGCAATCAAGTGGGTTATCTTATGTGAAGGGAGAGGACACTGCTCCACCCATATTGGAGTTTTCATATTCCAGGTCAATTTAATGGAGGTGGTTTGGGCAATGGGGCAGTGGCCATTAGAATTGGAGGTGAGGATGGGGTGCATTTCCTATGTGCTGGTTCAAAATGTAATCATCATAAAAGGCTTTGTCATCAGTGGTCAGAACAATATCCATGCTAGTAAGAATATCCCTCCCCCACAGATTATGAGGAAGTCCTGTGGCTAAAAGCAGCTTGATTGCTCCAGTGTTGCCATCTGGATCAGTCCAGACCACAGGGCGTTGGACCTGTTGGTTATTTTGTAAGCCTCCAACCCCTTGTATGGGAGGTCCTGGCTTGCAGTGCCAGTGAGGCAGTACCTCTTCCTGTCTAATTATTGTGACATAGGCTCCAGTATCAATCAAGCCTTTAAATTTGTGTCCATCCAGGGTAAGCTGCATTCTAGGCTTATGTAGCTCAATAGGCACTGTCCATTGGACATGGGGGATGGGAGCCTCTATTTCCTTTCTTTGGGGAGGGGCTGAGAGGTGGCCTCTGGTCATTTAAAGGCCCCTTTTGTATGGGGTTACCATCCACGTCCACCTTAGATCTGCACTCTCTCGCCCAATGAAAGCCTTTATGGCACCTTGGACATTTTGAAGGAGGCACTTGACTTTTCTTAGTCTCTTTAATGAGTTTGTTAGGAGAGGTGTGAGACCAATAGCCCTGTCCCCCACAAATATAGCATTTGCCCTTTTCTGTACCAGTCTGGGGCTGGTGAGCAGCCAGTGCCTCAGCGAGGGCAGTAGCATGGGCCCGAGCAGTCCCCACATTCCAACAGGCTAAAATCCATACAGATATATCCTTTTGATGCACAGGCTCTATGGCCAGGTGACATTCAGTGGAGCAGCCCTCATATTTAAGAACTTTAAGCAAGGCATCAGCAGCCCCCCAATGACTGATTTTTCTGTGTACATTCTGTTGGCATCTCTCAATGAAGCCAGAGAAAGACTCCTTGGTTTCTGCACCAATTTGGTTAATTTGGTATCACTGCATGCTGGCCTACTTCGAAAAGCACGCAGTGCGCAGAGTCGGACCTGTTCAAAATAGCGAGGAGGTCCTTGCTCTTGAGTCTGGGGAGTTTCAAAATTGCCACGCTGAACTAGGGAATCAAATACTGTATTTTGAACATTGGCACATCTATTGCACTCTGCTTGTTATTCACACTCATCCATAAGAGGAAGTCACCTCCCTGCAAACAGGAACGGGCAATATGCTACCAATCATGGGGGTATTGGCCATATGGCTGATTGTATCTAAAAGTTGACTAAACCAGGGGAATGGATACCATCATCAAGTGCCACCTTGCACAGTTTTTTAAGGTGTCATGGGAATATGGACTCCAGACATTTGGGTTTTGCTGGCCCTGAGCAATCGTAACAGGGAAGAACTGCAGGGTGTTGTCCTCCAAACCAGACAGAAAGGAGGGTGGGGGAAGGGGCTTCCAGTCTTCCTCTCCCAGAGAGGGGTAAAGGGGAGGGGCTCCTCCACAGCTGGCATGGGACAGAGGCATATGGCTAACGCCTGTAATAGCAGAGTAGAGGGTGGTGTGACTTCCTGCTTTTTACTAAGGGAGGCCTCAGACCCTAGTCTCTCGTTTTTTGAATCCTCAGCAATAGACATTGCCTTTTTGTCAGAGCAAGGCTCTGCTAGTTTCACTGTGACTGGGGGCGCTTGGGGCGAGCCGTTCACAGTGTCCTGCTGTTGAATTTGTTTATCTATCTCCTTTAAAATAAGATCACCTTGTGCAGGGGCATGGGGGGAACCCCACACAGAGAGGCCAGAATGGCAGTTACAATGGGATAGAATGGCCCAGATTGTGAGTGTCCCTCTTTGACCTCTTTCTTTCCAGCTAAGAATAATACATGAGCCCATTGTTCAGGATCCCTGCAGCAGGACTCCGCAAATCAAGGGGCAAGAGACAAAAATTCATCTAGTGCTTTGGCTGCATCCTTTTCTATTACCTTAATTCTCCTGCTCCCGAGGAGAGAAACCAACACTGTGGCATGGGGGCTGGTGGCAGCTGGATGGCTATTCCCAATACTGGAGGTCACTTACCCTGCAAGACGTACCCAGAGGAACTCAGGAGCTGTTTAAGGAGATGATAGGCGGAGACAGGAGCGACACACCAAACCAAAGACTGCAAACCAAAAGAGCAGGGACGCAAGCATGATGAGAAATATCACCCATGGAGAAAGGGGAGAAAAAGAGGGCATTCCACGCTAGAACCTGAGTCCACGAGGGCCCCACTTTTGGGTACCAGCTGCGGCCATTCCCTTCGGGCTGCCTTCATGGTCATGGCTGCTCAATGCCGATGCCCGATCCTGGACCCCAGGGCTGGTAGGAGGCTGTGTCAGCAGATCCGCATTCAGACACAAGAGACCAGGATCAGAGATGCAGATCTACTTTATTGAGGAAAAAACGAGCTTATATAGTGTTTTTCAGTCATTCAGGAGAGAGTACAATGATCAGGTCATACATGAACAGACAGCTTAGGTTTTGGTTTACAGTTTTGTTTTACTGATCGGGACTAGAATTCCTGTAAATCATGTGATCAGCCCTGTGAGGGAGGAGTTGTTGATTCCCTGGGGTTAGGGGGACATCTTGATTTCTAAAAAGCTGTTTATCAAAGCAAACGAACATACTCCAACACTGGATAGCTTTAGTGTCATCTTGACACAACTGGGTTGAGGGAGCTTCAATTGGGGAATTTCCTCCATAGGACTGGCCTGTGGCCATGTCTGTGGGGCATCTTCTTGATTGTTGAGTGATGAGGGAGGGCCGGAAGGCCTACCCCACTGTGGGAGGTGCCACCACTGGGCAGGTGGACCTGTGTTGCATAAGAAAACAGGCTGAGTAGTGGCCAAGGGAGCAAGTCAGTAAGCAGAGTTCCTCCATGGCCTGTGGTCCAGCTCCTGCCTCCAGGTTCCTGCCTTGAGTTCCTGCTTTGGGTTCCCTGATTAACTGTGACCTGGGAGATGTAAGCCTAACAAACCCTTTCCTCCCCAAGTTGGTATTGGTCAGAGTATTTTGTCACAGCAATGGAAAAACAAACTAGAACAATAATCCTCTGTTAGATGTGTAGCAGGTGGAGATTTTCTTACACTCGGTTTCCTTTTCACTTCCTTTTCTGTTTCTTTTGTAATACAAAAGCTTTTTAGTTTAATGAGGCCACTCTTGTTGATTATTGAACTTAATGCTAAGCACCTGATATCCAATTTAGAAAGTCCTTTCCCGCTCCTGTATTTTGTAGGGTTCTAACTATGTTTTTTTCTAGCACCTTTAACTTAGGGAAAATAAACTAATTTTGAGGTATGTGCTGGATAGCTTTAGTTGTTAACTTGACACACCTGGTCAGAGGAAACCTCAATTGAGGAATATTTTTTTCCATTGAATTGATCTGTGGCCAGGTCTGTGAGGCATTTTTTTTGATTGTTGAGTTATGTGGGAGAGTCCAGTCCACTGTTGGTGATGCCACCTCTGGGAAGGTGGTACTATATTATATAATAAAGCAGGTTGACCACAGGCAGGGGAGCAAGTCAGTAAGCAGTGTACCTCTATGGCCTGTGCCCCAGGTTACTACCCTGATTTCCTGGCTTGGCTTCTGTGTTCCCCAGGTGTCCTGGTTCCTCAAAAGGGTGGGGACTTCTGTGGAGAATTGACTGTGGAAAGTTAGCCACAGAAGGAGGGGCTTGTGGTGCCATTTTGGGAACTCATGGTGGCAGGCATGGCAAACACGCGGCAGCGGACATGGAGAAAAGATGGCCCCAGCATCTCACCCATATCATGAGAGGGGGCATTTACAGACCTGGATTAGGACTGCCGGCCCAAGATGCATGGGTTAAAGTTAACAGAGACTGTGGGCAGGCATGGAAGCGATCTGGAACCATGATGGCTCACCAAGCAGAGCTGGGTGCTGGGCACTAGTATCTGTAAGTTTCTCCATGCCCCCAAGCTATAAACTGTAATAAATTCACATAAAAAATATGTTGTCTGGTTTGTCTGATAGGGCAGGAAACCCTGAATGAAATCTGGTGACAAAATTGGTGTAGTATAGCCCAGATAAATGACCCACAGCCTTGGGGATGTGGATTTGGGAAAGCACTGCTGTGCCCGCTGCCCCTGTGGCAGGTCAGCTGGGCTCTGATTCCAAAATCCAAGAGTAGCTGTCAGGAACTGAGGGGAGATGGCAATTAAACCCCATAGGCTTAATGGGGTTAGTCGTAGTCACGTGGGTTATAGAATGGATTGTAAAATCTGTAACTAAATAGAGGCCAGTCACACAGAAGTATGGGCCACAGCTATGTTATAAATGTGGGGATATGTTGCAGGTATGTGAAGATTTGCTAAAGGTTGTCCAGAGGCTAGAAAACATTTTACTGGCTCTGGACCCAAATGGAAATCCCAGAGAGGGACTGTGGCCACTTTGCATAATAAAAGATTGGCTCAAGACAAGGGAAGCTGAAAAGGCTAGTGAAATCCTGGCAGACCCAAGTGCAGAGCTTAAGAGAAAAAAACAGAAGCGTGACACTTTAACTTGTGTAAGGTCCAAGGACTCAGAGGAAGAGACAGATACTAGTAAAAAGGAAAATAACCTTAAAATAAAAGTAGCTAAAGCTTCCCCTCAGTTGAACCATTGATACAAAAGGGAAAAAAAGCTAACAGTGCTGTAGCTAGGAAATATTCCATACTAGAGCTGTTAAAACTAGGAAAAACTTATAAGCAAGCAATCAGAGAGCCCCTAGCCACATGGCTTGTGAGTGTATGGGACATGGGAGCAAATGATGTCAGACTAAGTCCTTAGAATCTTCACAGCTGAGTTATATAACCACCCATCCATCCTTGCGATATAGGCTGTTCAACCTAGGCCAATCCAGGGGGGAGCAGTCCTTAATGGGATGGCTGGTTGAAGGCATTAAAGACACATGGTCATCACCAAGGAAGACTAACATTCTTAGCAGGGCCTAGAGGACTATAAAGAGGGGCAGGCATTACTGAGAGAACTAGGTATAAGAAAAGCAATATATAATGTCCAGTTCACTGGGCCAAATAAGAATGTGTTCACCAGAGATATGAAGGAAAGCTTCATTCAACTGGGACCTTGAGAATGGTATGGGCCTTTAATGGTTTTACTAAGCCCTTTAATGGGACAGGATCTTTGTAAAGTGAGGGAGGCTTTGGAAAATCTAAATGATTCTGACCAACATGTAAAACATGTCTGTAAAATAACAGAACACCCTATAAGAGATATAAAAAAGACCAAACTGAAGAAATGGTCCAGTTGGGTTACTTGAAGACAAATGTGGAAAGACTTATGTCAAGCCCAAAATCCCAGAGAAAAAATTGATAGAAAACCAAATTCGGTACTAAGGCATTTCTGGAAGGTTTTAAAACCAGAACAGTTTACAAAAGACATTCAAAGGATAAAAACTGTACAAGATGTGGTTAAGAATCCCCAAGGATTAAATAAGATGCATTTCTCTTCTCATAAAGGCTATACTAGGGGTGGAAGCAGTTTTTCTCACCAAGTTCTCCCCCAGTAGCCAGGTATGGTCAATGGAGAAATGTAAGATATGGCTACAGTCAGGAGACAGACCCAGGGCCTGCCTGACTCAGCAAATCAAGTGCAGCAGGGACAGGAGAAACCCCCTGCCTCCTTAGCCCAGTGTAGGATCAGGCAACTGGAGTCAACACCTGTAAGTGTATCAAGAATAAAAGAATACAAATAGACTCCAGTAACATCCCCCAAGTGTGAAATGACTCCAAACGGATAACTAAAAATGATAAAGAGCTAACCAATTGTACCCATGCTGTGGTACGTAACAAGGATCTATGGAGAAAACAATACGAATGGACAAAGCCTTTCTATGCTGTGTGAGACCTTGTCTATGATTGATTTAATATATAATGTTAACCATCCTTCTAGTGTTTTACAGATGTGAAACCCATTTGAAAGATACCCGAAGAAGCAAAGGCCGGCTATAGCTGTAAGATTCTTGGGAGCTTTATGGCCGGGCAAGAAATCAGAGACTCCCAAACTATACAACTGTTAAGAAAATCTACAGTACCAGGGGTGGGATGCTCCCCCTATGAGCTGTTGATCAGAGAGATCCTACAGTGTCCTCAAATTCACCAAGGCTATTGCCATCAATGACAGTTGTACACTTGAAAGGGCAGTAGGCCATGTTGCTGAAGACACTGTGTGTTGTGAATGCAGGAGAAGAACAGGAGATGGAGCTGAGACTAAGCAAAACAAACAAACAAACAAACAAAAAAAAAAAACCCTCCATGCCACTGGATGGATGACATTCATATTGCCAAAAGGCACTATGCAGATGGTTCGGAAAGAAAGGATCCCTTATGATTCTACTCAATGATGGACCTTGCATCCTACACACTATGGACATGCCAAGCAATGCCTGCAAGTGCAATAATGACTCAACCAACAAAGGTAAAAATGACAAATTTCTCATTGGATAAGGCCCTCTCCTAGGGGTGGAACACACATCTGGTGCTGTAGACCAGGCCAACGGCTTGCGTTGAGAAAGGCTACAGGCCCTAATGCAGAAGCCATCACAAGTATACTGTTTAATGAATATAGTACACCTACTGGGATATCTTCTAGACATTTGTATTTCCATTCATCTTTGTTTAAATGTATCTACTTCCTTCCATTTGTCTTTTTAGTAGAAGAAACACCACTGAGATAGATTAATGGCCATCATTTAAAGACAACGGGGGTGCCCAAGAAGTCACTATCTTGCCATGATAAAAGAGAGATCTCCCTACATCAGTCACCCCTTCCAAGGCTCAGGGACCTTAGCTGAAGATTGGTGGAAAGATTGTAGGAGTGGAGGAAAGGGGTGGAGTGTGTTCTCCAGGGGTCCTGTTTCCTCCAAGGGGCAGGGCCTGCTGCAGAGAATTGACTGCCGAGAGTTAGCCACAGAAAGAGTGGCTTGTGGCACCATCTTGGGACAGAAGCCATGAGCCACCACGAACGCGCAGTGACAGGCATGGGGAACACGTGGCAATGGACGTGGAGAAAAGATGGCCTCGGCATCTCACTCGCATCGTGAGAGGGAACATTTACCAACCTGGACCAGGACTGTGGGCACAACCTGTGTGGGTGAATGTTAAAAGAGACAGTGGGCAGGTGTGGAAGCCATCTGGTACCGTGGCAGCTCACTGCACAGAACTGGGTGCAGGGCATTAGTCTCTGTAAGTTTCTCTGTCCCCCCAAGATATAAACTATAATACATTCACATAAAAATATATTATATGGTTTGTCTGATAGCTCAAGAGAAATTGAGTGAACTCTGGTGACAGCTTCCATTAATGATGGACTATATTTTAAGTCTAAATAAACCCTCTCCTCTCCAAGTTGGTTTTGATCAGTGTTTTTATCACAGCAATAGAGAAGAAAACTAAGACATATTGTGGTACCAGGAGTTGGGTTTGAAAGTATAATTGAAAATATGTATTTCTTTAATAGGCTTGGTGTCTGGAGCAGGTTTTCCAACTCAAAGAAACCTACAGACACTTAAGACCCCTGGTAGCATGGCGAGAGCACTGAAAATCCATGATGAGCTAATTAAAGCAAATATGAAGATAAAACCATTTGAGTGTTCTGACTCATCTCTTGTGAGGAGCAAGCCAGTAAATAGTACTCCTCCATGGTATATTCTCCAGGTTCCTGCCCTGAATACCTGCCTTGGCTTCCCTTGATGATGAACTGTGCTGTAAGCCAACGAAACCCTTTCCTCTTCAAATTGGTTTGGGTCAGTGCTTTTATCACAGCAACAAAAAGTAACTAGATCAAGGCAAGATGAAAACATTGAAATATTGTTGATGATTAGTACAGATATTCATAAAGGATAAACACTAATTTTCTCATTTATAATTCTAATAACAGGTACAATAATATATAAATATACATACATATAAATGCAATATTGTATATAAAAGACATGTATGTGTATATATATGCATATTATGTAAAATATAAATAGATATATAGAGATATAATATGGAATCTATGTTCAGGTACTGTTATGAGTGCTATTATACATTAATTTTCCTTCCCCATGATTGTATGGGATAATGTTCTAATTCTTTAGAAATTCAGAGATTGTGGCATAAAAACGTGAAGCTACTTGCTCAAGGATACAGTAAGTAGAAGGTAGAGATTAAAATTCTGTCATATATTGCCATTTAAGTATTGCATCTCATTTCTTATTCCTTCTTTTGATTTTTCATTCTGAGTATTTTTACCCTTATGAGATGTATGAGTCTTATTATTTCTTCAATATCTTCAAATGACCTTAAGATCTTTAAGTTTAATATTGCATATCTCTTCCTCCCATAGTGTCTAACAAACTGCTATTGTGACATATACAACTCTATGAGGTCAGAATGGAAAAGCTTTATTTTTAAAAAATCTGTGTAAAGTCTATGATATTTCCTGCTTTGAATACACAAAAGCAAGAGGTAGCCACAGGAAATAGTCTCAGTATAGCGCAACTGAATATGGGTGCTAAAAATAAAAGGCAACTCTTCAGTGGAAAACTATGTATGGATTATCATTGATCTCTTAATAAGAAGGAATTGTGGATGATAAAGAGAAATCATTTATTTGTTGGAGAGTTTGTGGCATTTAAATATATTCTTTTAACTGAAGGGTTTCTAAGCCTACAGTAAATTTTTCTTTAACTGTTACTTATAAGAGATCAGTCATCTTTCAAATAACTGGAGGTCATAAGAGCACTCAAAGTAATTACAGTGTGATAATAAGGTGCCATGCCTGAGGGTGAAGGCTAAGTTCTGGGGACTAGAGTAAGCAAACCCAAGTATGCTCTGCACCAAAGATATGTTTTAATTTCAGTAAACGCAACATTTTATTGTGACATTCAACAATACCCAATCATTGATTGGTGTATGTAGAGGTGGTGACCCCCACTATGGCTTGTATTATAGCTCAATCTTCTGGCCTCAACCACATACAAATAAGTAGAAATTATTGGTAATAAAACTGCATTTAGAATTCATGTTTTTCTCATTCTATCAGCTGATTATTTCAGAACTTGAGAGAATAAGAACTTTCATTGAAAGTATAGAGCTAATGCACCACATATGTCAAATAATGCTACATCCACTTTAAAGAGGGTAAAGAGTTTCTCATAACAAAGGATGAGACAGAAAAAATTCATTCTCAAGTCAGTGACAGCCAAAGATTTAATGCTTTTTTAAGATCATTCTCCATAGGTTCAGCTTGGATCTTTGAATAAAGCAAAGTTTTAGAGAAGAAACATCATGTCTACTTAAAAATGATGAAACAATTACAAGAAAAAAATAACATTATCCTAAATTGTGTCACCTACATGTAGAACATACCAGCCCACGTTTTCACCCAAAATGCATCCATCAATATTTGGTAGTATGACATTAATTTATATTTTAACATTTTTTAAAATATTTGAAAAATTTATTTAATACACACACACTCACAGACACACACACAGACACATACACACACACACACACACACACACACAGAGTCAGATTTGTGTCCCCAAATGCCCTTTTGTGTGAGTTCATCAAATTGAGCCTGGTCATCTTACTAATAGGCTCATCCTTTTGCCAAAAGTTCCTTCGGTTAGGAATGGTGCTTCTCTCTACTACACTATGTCTATGCTGGGATTTTGTCTGACTTGAGCTCTCATTGCATTGTACATACTGTCAACATTTCCATGAGTTCATATGAGTAACTGACAGACTGTCTAGAAAACTGATTCCTTGCGATCACCCAACTCCTCTGGCTCTTTCTGCCCCCTCTTCCTCAACAATCCCTGAACCCTAAAGTCATACATTTGATATAGGTGTCCCATTGAGATATAAACAGCCAGCAGCCTCTTATTCTCTGAATGGCCAGTTTTTGTTCTCTGTATTAGTCATCATCTCCTGTATAAGGAATCTTCTGTCATAAGAGTTGAGAAATTCACTCATCTATGGA
The DNA here is from genome assembly GCF_000622305.1 of Nannospalax galili. NCBI lineage: Eukaryota > Metazoa > Chordata > Mammalia > Rodentia > Spalacidae > Nannospalax > Nannospalax galili. The sequence continues at coordinate 1,704,788 of NW_008339916.1, forward strand.
TAGAACAATGTCATTAGAAATCAGTTTAGCACTATATCTATTTCACAGAATTGCTGCATTAGGCTTTCCTCCAAGGTCTGTAGGGTATCTAGCCTCAGGTTCCTAAGCATGATAGCATTGTCAGTTTTGGCTTCATCCTGTGAAGTAGATCTTAAATCCAATTACTCTTAAAATGTACATGTCATTATTACAACAGTGGACATAACTTGTTAGGTCAATTGTGGTAGTTCCCAGGATTCACAGCTAGATAAGATTCTTTTTTAAAAAATTTTAATTATTATTTTTATTTCATATGTGCAAATGCACCACTGTCATGCAGTCCCACAGAAGACAGTGTTGGATTCCCCTGGAACTGGAGTTATGGGTGGTTGTTAGCCACCATGTGGGTGCTGGGAATCAGACCCAGTTCCTGTGCAAGAAAAGCCAGTACTCTAAACTGCTGAGCCATCTCTCTAGCCCGTGTCCATGCTAATTTGTTCTCTTTAGGTAGTGTTCATAGCACCTTACAGCACTATGAAAACTAGACAGTAGAGATAAGAATTTGAAGTGAGCACTAGCTTGATTTTTTGACTTCTTTGTATTATAGTTCATGTTACGTACATCCTACATGTACATCCTACATGGATCTTTAGCAATAGGGTAATTACCATGAAGTTCTGGTGGATAACTAAGACCAGGAGCAACAGCCAGAATTATTTGAGGGTCTGTGAAAGTCCTCCTCAACTTTTTCTCAATATGGAGTTCATTCTTTCCATTGGGCTTTTACTTGCAATTCTGTGATGTCCAGTAGGTGCAATGTCCCTATGTTATAAGTTAACTTCTTTAATCTCAGTCTATAGTTTGTATGGATATACTTTAAGTGTCTTCTATAACATTAGGTTTCCTAATGGCTTTATAAAAAGGCTTTCCATGTTGGTTTCCCTCCTTATATTCTCTCCTGTACCTACTTCCCTATTCCTGACATTCCTAAACCCTTCCTAATCTATTATTCCCCTTCCCACTTTATATCACTGCTTTCTGCTTTCACTCCCAGGGAGCACCTCCTCCATGGTAATTTATTAGTTTCTTCACCTCTCTGGATTCTCAAATTGAAATATAAATATGTAAGATTCCAAAGCTAGCATCCATCTTTGAGCGAGAATATGTAACATTTATTTTATGTGTCTGGGTTTCTTCACTCAGAGTGACTGTTTCCAGTTCCATCCATTTCCCTGACAATTTAATAATTTTGTGTTTTTTGTAATTTCATTTTTAATACATAAATAATATTCCATAGTGTTATGTGTATCACAGCTTCATTATCTACTCCTCAGTTTATAGAAATCCAGGGAGTTTCCAATTCCTGGATACTATGAAAATGGTAACAATGAGCATGAATGAATTCCTGTAGTAGGGTATAGATTCTTTTGGGTATGTGTCCAAGAGTGATATGTCTGGATGAAGTGGTAAGTCAATTTCTAACTGGCTGTACTAGTTTACACTCCCACCAGCTGTTGATAAGTGTTTCCCCTTCTACACGTCATTGCTACCACTAGTCACTGTTTGTTTTTTGGATGTTGGCTATTCTTACTGGGGTAGATGTAATAGCAAAGTAGTTTTCATTTGTAGTTCCTTGATAACTAAAAATGTGGAACAGCTTCAACAAGTGTAGAATGGATGAAAAAACACAAACAGACAATTTAGGGTGCTACAACCTCTTTCTAAATGTTAATAGTAAACAAGAAATTATGTAGGTTCTATGATACGGTAGAAAACAATAGTAATCAAATTTCACCGAATAAATAAGAACTTTTTTTCAAAGTAGAAAAGTATCTCACTCTGTAACCCTTTGCTTTAATTCCTTGAGTCAGGGTGTCCTACTTTTTGAACCTGGAAATTCCAATTTTTTGGCTAGACTTGGTTGGCCAGCAAGGCCATCTGATTCTGTTGTCTCTGTCATTCCACCCCAGTGCTAGAGTTACAGATGCACATGGCCATGCATGTATTTACATGAGTGCTGAGTATCTGAACTTAGGTCTTTATGCTTCCACATGATGAACTCTTACCCATGAAGTTTTATTCCTAGCTCAAAATCAAAACTTTTAAATATATTTTCACCCTACTAGTCAGAGTCCTTCATAACATGATTATATACCCTAATGTTCCAGCATTATCCTCTATAGTTCCCATTATTATGCTTAAATTCTCACCAAATAAACAATTCCTCTACCACAAACATGCCTTATACTTCCCTATATGTATTCTTTGCTTACATTGCTAAATTTACTAGAATTATTTAATTCTAAGATTCTACTTGAAGAAATATATTCAATATTGAAGCCTACTTCTATGAAAGCAGTCCAGATTACCAGTCATTGCATGTTTTGGTCTTTAATCCCTCATAAAATGATGTCCTTCACCTGTCTTTTTAAATTGTCAAATGAAATCCACGAGTTATTTTTTTGTAACCAAACTCTTGTTTCATTAAAATCTCTTGAGATGTCTTTTAAAATTACCTATTCTATGATTTGCTCATTTAATTACTACTCAAGATTATCACCTCTTCCACTTTTGTGGCTTTGTACATACCATTAATTGTACATAAAGTATTTCAGTAACAGCCTGTCAGAAGCAGGTTCAAGGAAGCATGTGGGTTGTTGAATGAACTAAATAATATGACTTGAAACAAACATTTTCTTACATATTGGAAAATATTTAAATTTTCAGTCTAAACCCGTCTCTCCCAGTTAAGCATATGCAATTGATTTCTTGGCAGTGGATATGTTTAAGCACCCACAATCTTATGTTCATAAAGAAAAAGAAAGCATGATGTGTGAAGAAAATCATCAGAAAAAATATTCTACTAACAGAAAGATGTATATCAGTTTTACAGCCACTTAAAAAGCTGTTGTTTCCCATTAATGTATACAGAATAATTTTTATCAAATATTCTGGTGAAAATATTAGTTCTAACAATGACAACGTTCCAAAATATAGGTCTGTTGGTGAAGATCTCATCAAAATAAGAAATCAATTTCAGAGTCACAATAAAGAGAAAGAGAATTATTTAGGGGACTTCTAAACATACACATGCACACACACACACACTTGCATGCACACACATGTGCACACACATATGTATGTGTATACTGAAAGTCATTGAGTTGTCATTACTCCAAGAGATAGTGTTACCTATGGACACTTACAGAATGTATATTGGAAACTCAGGGTGGCTGCAAATGAATATAAACTACATTGTGGATGGGATCTGGTCTCAAACTACTACATGCTCTCAAACTAATCTCAAAATGATAAAGGCATGAGGGCCTCTGCTGGAAGAATTCCACAGGAGAGAGTGAGAAAAGGAGAAAGAGAGAGTGAGTGAGAGAGAGAGGCAAGAATAGCAGAGCTTTAATTTTATAAAATGATTCAAGATGAGAATTATGTTCCATCTATTTAGTAAAACTTCTGGAAATAATTCAGCCTTCATACCCCCCTCATGATTAATTTTTCAGTGTGCTTCGTGTCACATGAGGAAAAACACAAGAAGTTAAATTTAATGCCCATGTCATCATAAGTGAGTGAGAGAGAGAGGCAAGAATAGCAGAGCTTTAATTTTATAAAATGATTCAAGATGAGAATTATGTTCCATCTATTTAGTAAAACTTCTGGAAATAATTCAGCCTTCATACCCCCCTCATGATTAATTTTTCAGTGTGCTTCGTGTCACATGAGGAAAAACACAAGAAGTTAAATTTAATGCCCATGTCATCATAGTTT
>NW_008339916.1:1708817-1712310 GCF_000622305.1 Nannospalax galili
TATTCAATTCAATATTGTTTCTATCTTCTGCTCAGTAAAAGAGGTAAAGCTATTTTAATAAATGTCTTTTACAGATCTTTACCTTTTTAACTTCACTCCAGCTACAAAAGCCTCCTTTTTATTTGTATGTAAAACCTATACAAGCTGTGACCAGAGACAAAGTCATCTTATTTTATGATCCCCAAACTACAGTTGCTTAGAGATTCAAATTACAAAGTAATTTCTAGTGAGCTCATCCAAGCTTTAGCCTACGCAGTTCCTTTTTTTTTTTTTTGCACAAAATGACTTGGCTAACATTCCAACTAAGGACCGTAAAGCAGCACTGTGCATAGACACTGAGAATAGAATTATATTTAGATAGATAGGATGGCGTTAAGAAACCCGAACCATCTGTTTTTAACACAGTAGAATGTCATTTTTTTTCTAGACAAGGGCCAGGGTTTTCCAGCAATACTCTGTATTTGAAGATGAACAAAAGAGGTTTTAACAATTAGATGTACATACCATTCACAAAAAAACCCCCACATACATTGGTTTCTCTCATTATTACTCATTCTCCTAAACTGAAAAATCTTAGTTATAATTTCAAAAATAATGTCTTGGGATTTTTCTTTCACACTTCTTCACAACGTGTTAGTGCTGCTATTCTAAACATACTGGGGTGTTAGAATTTGTTAACACGTCTACCTCTTTCTCTGGGTGGAAAATTTATTTTATTACTGTCTTTCCCTAGTCACCTGCAGTTAGGATGTGATCTACAAGTACCTGTGAGTGCCTGTGAAATGAACTGTGTATTATGTAACCTATGTTTGATGTGGGTTTTATGCATCATGGGAACTACATAAAGAATAATTCCTGTTTGAAAGGCTTCTCTGAACTAACATTTTTAAAATACATGTCCTTTCTTCTATAACAGATGAAACATCAGTCACCATCTTAAATTGTAATTACACGTTAATAGCAATTTTTAAGTTAAACCAAATATTGCAAGTTCCATTATTTGTTATTTTTTGTCTAAATGCAACTGAGCATCTTGTAGTTTTATGAACTAAAGAGAAGAAATTTACCAATAAGTGTAGGTTATCCAATGGAACAAGGAATGAAAGAGAATTATCTTACTCAAATCACTTAATATGTTTTCCTTTGCAGGTAAAACCAATTTGATTAAAAGCCACAATATGTATTATCTTTGCAATATTTAGTGGGATGGAACATTAAATGAAGTAATGAGAAAGTGTGCAAAGTTTGATATAATCTATCGTTCCTCTAAAATGAATTGTATTCTGTTGAAAGAAAAAAAATCTGCTGAGTAGATGGCAGAAGTCGTAAGATTTATAAGAACTTCAGAGGGCACTGATATGATGTAAAACCTTATGGGATAAATGTAAAGTTTAGAGATATATGATATGTTATTGTGAACAAAACAGACTTTGTTCACATGGTCACCAGTCAGTTAATTGTTTTACCATACCTCTTAAAAAGAGTATGTCACCTGCTAGACAAGTGAACTTCTGTATATATGAGATGGTGACATAAAACCATCTCATTTCACCAGAAATGGAGTTGTTGTTCCATTGTTAGGATGCTTGTACAGAAAGCACAAAGCCCTGGATGTATTCTTTAGCACTACATAAACTGTGCATATTGGTATATGCCTGCAAGCCCAGCACATGGGAGATGGTGGCAGGAGGATCACAATTTGAAGATTATTCACCGTTACATAAGACATTCTCCAGAAACATATTAGTATATTAATTTAACATTATAGCTTAAGAAAAAAATACTCATTTAATAAACCTAACGCTTTATATTCAGTCTATACCAAGGGGAACATATTTCAATTGGTTTAACAAATGAATGGAATAAAGTTAAATTGTAATGCTATTTAGTTCAGAATGAAAATTCACTATTTACATGGAATTCAAATTGCCTTTATGTTGAACCATTATGATGCTGTAAAGTAGTTTTCTCTGTTATAATCTTAACTTTAACTCAATTTCAGTGAATTGTATTAAGTATTCCTAAACACTTCGGTGAGGAAAATAGTACAGAAAGAAGGAAAAAAGTATGAGAAAAATTTCAAGTATTTTGAGAATACAGATGTGTAAAAAGATAGTAAAGATGTATAAAATAGACCATATTGATCTATCTTCAGGATTAGTTGACTCTCCTGGGAGTACGATATAACACATCTGCTTGAAAGCCTGTCATTTGACTTTTAACACTTTTCAAAGGATCACTGTCTCTTTCCTGATGAATGAAACATTACTCATTTTTAAATACTGGTGATTATGAGAAAATTTTACATTATTCTTTATGTGCAGAACCATTATTTAAACTTTAAATTATAGACTAGAGAGTTAGATAAACATTTAATAGGACTTTCTGCTTTTCCTGAGGACCCATTTGGCTCCCACCATCCATATCAGGCAGTCCACAGCTGCTTATAACTCACAATCCAGGTGATCCAATGTCATCTCTTGGCCTTTCTGAGTCCCCTCCCACACAATGCTTATACACACAAGATGCACATTCATACACATAAACAGAAACAAAAAATAAATCTTTAAATTAAATTGATGTACCTATAAAATGTTTTCCATAAGTAGTCAAATGATTAATCTGGTTTATATTAAACCTATTAGAATAGGAAAGCAGCAGTAAACATGCAGAACTATGTGGATGATAAATGTGTTTTAAACATAAATTGTTTTCTTAAGGGCTTCTGCAACAGAGTACCACAACCTCGGTGGGTTAAAACAGATTTTATTATTCCATAGTTTTAGAGGCAAGGCATTAAAATTTAACAGGGAGTCAAGTACACACCTTAAAACCATAAAGGATTTAGAAGCCCTTCCTTCCTTCCTTCCTTCCTTCCTTCCTTCCTTCCTTCCTTCCTTCCTTCCTAGTCTCATGAGGTTTCCCAGCAATTCTTGGTGTTCCTCATATTTAAGCTATCTAATTCCCATTTCTACCTTGAAAAATAAGTGCTACTCTCTAGTGTTTTCCCTTGTCTTCACATGACCATCTTCTTATATGGGCCTCAGTCATATTCAAATAAGGACCAACTGTCTTACATTAAGAACATTTACCTAGTTAATTTCAAAACAGTTCACACTAAAAATTAGGACTTCAGCACATCTTTTATATGAGAAGTAGAGATATGTAACTCAGCACTTAATACCAATATCCACAAACAAACTGACAAAGAGTGTGAGGAAATTGAGCAACCAAACATTTTTAGGATCTGGCCTGTTATGACTTGAATTTGTTTGCCTTAACTGTTAAAAATACTTGAACCAGTGTCCAGTCTATAAAGAGGAGGGTCAACACAGAGGAATCATTTCCTCCATGCTTCCAAGAGAAGCCAACAATGGTTGAGAAGGACCTTTGACTTATCTTCACATAGATGGAACTGGTAAAAGAAAGGAGCCAGGGGCTCCTCCCAAGCCCATGGGACCCCTGAGGAACAGATCCTCAAACGACCTCAAGA
>NW_008339916.1:1712871-1715574 GCF_000622305.1 Nannospalax galili
TTTATTGCATTTTAATGAAAATCCTCATGGGAGATTTTATATTTTAAAAATTAGTTCCTTAGTTTACTTACAAGTGAGTTTAAATTGTGAAGATAGGGAACATTTTGTCTATAATAATTATCACTTTGTACATAAAATGTTTTTCTAAGGTTTTAAGGAAACACCTTTCTTGAGAAAAAAAATAAATTATGAAGTAAAATTTAAAAATATGATTATAAATATTTTAGTTTATACAATGTGAACCAATGAAGATTCCCTAAACTGAGATGAGAAAAAAGATGATGGAAGCAGATATTGTGGAAAGACAAGCAGCTTTTCAGTTATGATATGACATTTGATAAAGAAATATTCAAAGGGTAATGGTGATGAGGGAGTATATGTCTACAACTAAACAGATTCTTCCATCTGGATTTAATAATAAACATATGTGGTATTTATTATATATAAAGAATATATATTTTCATATAAAATTTTGCCTGACTCCACCTGCCCAATTATGTGTATGTACAACATCCATATATATGTAATGGGCATGCTACACACATATTTGGACAAGAGGAGTCAGAAAAGAAAAGAGTTGTGAAAAACTAGTAAACAAAGAGGAAGTGTTTAATGTTAGAAGAGATAATACGTTCATGAATGTCGGCAGGAAGGTGATTTTTATATGAGATAGAAAGGAACTTCTGGTCACATTAGGAAAAGTCATCAGCTGAAATGAGAAATGACATGTTTGAAGTTTGAGGAGAAAAGGAAACCTCTGATAGGGCTATCGGAGAATAAGGAGACAACAAGTGAATAACTCAAATTCATTGGCAGAATTAATGACTCATTGAGACTGAAATGAACCAATTTAAACTGGGAATAAACACCCCAAATCTCTATAGATATGTTCTCTTGTTCTTTTAGGAACAGGGCACTGATTATGCTGTCTTATAATTTTACTATGTGAAGAGTATGCATAAGAGAATTGGAAATGGGTTAATATGGATATACCTGATTTTCATTGCTTACTGTGAAGCCAAAGATCTGTATTTAATTTTCTTTATCAATTCATTGATTTATTTACTAATTTACCATTACTTACTGAAAACCTAGACTATACCAGGCAATGTTCTCCACAGAGGACACAGGAGAGCACAAAGGAAACACTGGCTTTTGTTACATTTGACATCTCTAAATTCTACCTTCGTTCTAGACCACATTACCTTCCACCTTCACTTTAACAATTGTAGGTTATTTGCAGTCCTTGCCTCAAGTGTTTCTTCCCTTTAATTCTCTGTATCAGACACTTGGAAAACACTTGGTGAATTGAATATAATTAAAGCTATTAAGCCTATATTGCCAGAGTCATGCTTCACATATAGTGCATGTGGTATTTATTAACTATGTATTTCTGAAATGCAGCCTTATTTACTTCTACTCACCTTAACAGACTTGAATCAAAACGAATCTCATTTAACTTCATTTCTATGCAACAATTCACTGCTTTGTTCTAAATATGACACACCACTAGATCCTAATAAAATGCTGTAAAATGCTTATACTTCTTTGAAGACATCTCTTAGCTGTATCTATGGCAGTATTTTGGCCCATTGTTGTCCTTCACAATTTTGTATCTGTGTCTCCATGATGCCTTGTAATATATAAATCTAACTATTGTATTAGACCAAATAAGCCCTCTGAGGGCAGAGTCCATATATTTTAATTTTCCCCACAGGCACTTTGAAGAATTGTTTGATAATGGAATAAATAGCCTATTAGGATATGAGATGTGAATCTTCTTATGAACTTATTTCTCATACATATTTTTTTCTTCCAGCTGTGTACAAGTCAAAGCTAAGTAGGCCAACTTATTAAATTCTAATCACCTGGATGAAGAAAGGCTAAGTTCATAAATCATGGCTTCATAGCCTGTCTACAATTTTTTTAGATTTTCACAGTGAATGGTAATGCTTGTTTAGTCAGTCAGTTCAACTATTGAAATTATACAGTCAGCAGTCAAAGTAGTAAATAGCGTCTTTGCATTTGCTCATGAAGCCTTAGTCCATGAATTTCTGTGCTGAATTTTGCCTGATGGTGATGGCCACCATGTCTAATGATATTTTCTACCAAAGAATGGAATAATTTTTGTAAGGATATTCTAGTCTTTCCAGGGCTGGAGAGATGGCTCAGCAGTTAAGAACACTGGTTGTGCTTACAGAAGACTCGGGTTCGAATCCCAGCACCCACATGGCAGCTAACAACTGTCTATAACTCCAGTCCCAGGGGATCCGACAGCGCCTTCTTACTTCCGAAGGCGTTGCACGACACAGGTGCACTTACCTACATGCAGGCAATACATGCATACACATAAAATAAAAATAATAAAGAAAATTTTTTAAAAAGTTAAAAAAAAGAATATTATAATCTTTCCTTCTTTAACCAAGCTGAAGATGGTTAAATAAAATAAGTTTCTATAAAGGGAGGGGCTTTAAATATTTTATTTTGTTAATGTCTGTATTAGTTACTTTTCTGTTGCTTTGATGAAACACCATAACCAAGACAACTTATAGAAAGAAGAGTTAATTTGGCTTACAGATCCAGGGGAGAGTCCATAATGGTGGAGTGGCGTGGTGGCAGAGGTGGCTGGAGCAGAAAGTCAAATGCTCACATCCTCAAGCAGGCACAGGATGCAGGGCGGGGGGGGCGGTAGAGGGAGAGGGA
>NW_008339916.1:1715596-1735203 GCF_000622305.1 Nannospalax galili
AGGGAGGGGGAGGGAGAGAATCCAACAAGGCTTAAGAATTCGTAAAGCCTGTCAGCAGTGAAGTGCTTCCTCCAGAAAGGCACTACATCCTAGGACCTTCTGAAACAGCTCCACCAACTGGGGGCAAATTATCGAAATACTTGGAGCCTATGGGGAACTTTCTTGTTCAAACCACCACAATGTCCCTTCTTCTCTTACATTTCTAAGGCTTTCATTATTCTAAATACACACACACACACACACATATTCATCAGAATTTGAGATTTTAAACATATATAATGTTCTTGTATGAAGTGATATAAAACAGAATATAGAGTAAATAAAGCTATAAAATTTTGAAGACGACAATGGATTTATTTCATGCCAATAGATTGTCATCAATATCTGTCATTAAAGATATATATTTTTATATGCCACTCACGTGGAAGAATTTTATTGCTATGAGCTCAGTGTGGGAATGCTGGTCAAGTTGCCTGAACAAAAATATAAATAATTCTTCATTTAATTACTAAACTAGAGTGTTTTTCTAGAGACACCCATTTCTTAGATATAACACTGGTGAGTGACTGATTTTAACCAAGCAGTAGGGGTTAAGTTAGAATACTATTTAAAAATGTAAAGACATGTTTGGAATATAATGGAGCATTTAGAAGACTAATGAGGTAATTTTTCCCATGGTGACCAAACTTGGATTTCTGATCATTGTGATATGCTTAAAAAATATAACCCATAAATTTATTCACCATAAAGTTATTATTTCTATCTTCGTTTTCACTTCCTTTTGCATCCTTCAAAGAACACTACTTCCAGATGGCTTTGGAAGAGTTTGGAACATCATTCCTTATTCTCTATTTTATAGGGAGTAAATAGGCAATCGTCAAGTGCACATCCTTCCTAACTGAAAATGGAGATGTAAATATACACTTTCAGAAACAATGGTTCTCCCCTGACCCTATGAGATAACACTGAAGGTCTTAATAAGAAAATTCTTTACAATTCTGGGGCTGGAGAGATGGCTCGGTGTTTAAGAGCATTGGCTACTCTTGCAGAGGATCCAGATTCTGTTACCAACACCCACATGACAGCTAACAACCATAATATAACTGCAGTTCCAAGGGATTTGAAGCCCTCCTGCATGATGTGAGTGCACTTACATACATGCAAGCAAAGCACTCATACACATAAAATAAAAGCAATAAATAAAACATTTTTAAAAATTAAAGAAAACATATGACTGTTCTGCAAAATATGTGAAATATACTTCCTAAAATGATAGTTCATGTACAATGATATTATATGTATTACACGCAAATTTCTGAGGAATTATTTTATATATAGGCTGAAAGTTTTTGTACCTCTTTAATTAGCATACACAATGACAAATAAGACATTTTCATAAATATATTTTGTTGCTCTTGCTGCCCCATTCTTCCATTCCTGTCCTCTAAATCTATGCCTGTTCTGCTTATTTGCTTCCATCCTGAAAAATTCTCTTGACACATTCATCTCACATGAAAATTTAGTTTCAATAAATGAAGGTGTTTTTAGTATATTGTTTTTTAATGGACATTCATATTATAGACTTGAAATCTGATTTAAGATCTTTTTATTTTGTTTCTCATATACCACTGCTTAGTATCATTTAATCGTTTAATCATTTAATATCATTAATATCATTTGATAAAGGAACCTTAACTACTGTGTTTCAAAAGGAAAGAATACAGTCATTGGCATTAAAGTTTGTTTATTTTTATTCTTCAAAACTGTGTCTCTTTAAAGATATGGTATTTTAAGAGATACATAACATGCTATTTTTTTCATTTTATATCCATTAAATTAGAAGAAAATTATAGTAATTTCAAAGACTATGGCTTTTCCAAGTTTTTCCTTTTGTTTTCTTGTGGAATTTTGGAAGCGGTGCACATTCTTGGAAGTGACAAACTTTCTCATAAAATTACTAGCCTAGTATTGTGGAGGTTTTGTATTTGATTTCCTTCCTAAACTTTAGATTAGGTTTCTATGTTTTTATGTTCACCTGTAAATGTTCCTTACATGCTTCAGATGTATTCCTTTTATCAGACATATGCTTTTAAAATACTATCTCTTATTCTCTGATCTATCTCTTTACTTATATGAATTTGTATTGTGAAGTATACATTTTTTAAATATTTAGGGTGAACAGCTTATCATTTTGTTGTTGCTTACACTTTTGGGGTCATATATAATAGGTTTAGTTAATTCATGGTTAATGAAGATTGAAACATCTGTTTCTAAGAATTTTAAGGTTGGAGAGGTGGCTCAGCAGTTAGTACTCATGGATCTTCCAGAAAAACAATGTTTGGTTCACAGTCTGCACATGGGGACTAATGATTTTCCTTGATTCCAGTTATAGGGTATCTAATGTCCTCTTCTGGCCTCTGTGAAGATGGCACTTACATACATGCAGGGAAAACACTCCTACATAAAAAAATATGTAAAATGAAACTAAACAAATAAAAATAAAAAATAATTTTTTATTTTTATATTTTTGATCAGTGTTTGTATTACCAAAATTTGTTTTTTAATAGTTTCATACATGTATATTAAATTAAGTTGACATTTTCATTGAAAATCAGTTTAATTTCAAGAGTTTCTTTCAATTGCAACTTTTATTGTATCATTTACACACATACATATATATATATATATAAACACATATAATATCACTATATAATTTCCTATGCCAATATAAGAAGATCTTAGCTAATGAAACTTTGTCTTGTTTTTGAGGTAAATTTGAACACATGATTTCTCTAAATTTGTCTTTGTTTTTGTTTCTGTTTTTCATTCACTTGGTTCTCCTGGGTTACTTTCATGTGCATATAATTTTTAGGATAGTTTTCCCTTTGTGCAGTACAAAGATTGCAGAGGATGAGATCTGTATATCACAAGAAGTGTATTGCTATCTGAATAACATTGTCTTCTCATTGATATATTTCCACTTATTCACTTTCAGTGTTTAATGATATTTTTTTTATTTTCAAGGTGCAGAATTACATTGAAATTCATTGTTCACTGAAAATTTCTATTTCATGCTTTTGTAAATGTTACAGTAAAATTTGAAGATTTTTTTGTGATGTACATAAATCCAATTAACTTTTCAATACTATTTTTTATTCCAATTGCATGAACTTGTCAATGATGTTTTTGTATTTTTAAATTTTTTTACTGAAATTTTGCCACTTTCATACTATAAATTTTGATGGTATTTGTATTTCCTCCCCTATCGGCATCCCCCTTAGTGCCGTCCATTGAATTTAATGTAATCTACTATATATATAATATATATTTGTATATTTTATATACTAAGGCCTATAGAGTCTAATATATGTTCCTATATGTTCTTCAGTGTGAGTCAATCCACTTGAACCTGGCTAACCTGCCGAGAATCACATCCTTGAGACAGATTGACTCTCCTCTTCTGAGAAGACATTGTTTGCTAATAGTTCCTCAGGTAGGGTTGGGATTTCTTACCCACTTCCCCAACTCTATGTTGTGATTTTTGTCTAGTTTGAACTTGCATTAGACTCTTGCATGCTGTCTAAACTGTCATGAGTTCGTATGAGTAACTGACCAGCTGTCTAGAAAACAATTTCCTTGTGGCTATCCACCATCTCTAACTCTGAAAATTTTTGTGCCCCCTCTTCCGGAATGATCGCTGAGCCTGGGGAGGCAGAAGATCGATGCAGGTTTCCTATTCAGAGATAAGCATTCTGCAGCCTCTTGTTCTCCACATATTGGACAGTTGTGAGTTTCTGTATTAATTACCATCTCCTGAATAAGGAAGTTTCTTTGTTGATACCTGAAAGATGGATTCATCTGTGGGTATAATAAGTCATTAGAAGTCAGCTTAATACTATAATTATTTAGTAGAGAACTAGTATTAGGCTCTCACCTATGCCCTCTGAACGATATAGGCTTGAGTTCCAAGGCTTGACATCAGTGTCACTAATGGGCTTCATCCTGGGAAGAAGATTTTAAATCCAATTAAAAAGTGGTTGGTTAGTCACAAAATATTTGTGTCACTATTGCTTTGGTGGGCATATCTTGCAAGGTGAGCTATTGCAATTCACATAATTAGCAGCTGGGTAATGTTGATTTTTTTTTCCCCTTCAGAAGTATGCATAGCACCTTCCAGCACTGTGAAAGCTAGCTAGTCGAGATAAGGTTTGAACTCAGTACCAGCTTGATTCATCCTTGGTGTTCTATAGGTCATGTATGTAATGTCTTCATCAATAGGGTCTTATCTGGTGGGTAGCTAAGAGAAGGAGCAAAGGACACTATTTCTGAGGCTCTATGGGACCTGTGGTAAACAACTTGAAGACAGAGAGTTCATTCCTGACACTGTGGTTTTATTTTTCTAGTCTATGGTGTCTTGTAGGGGTTATGTTTCCCTGTTATACAGTACCTAGTTTTAATTTCTTTGGATGATATATATATATAAAAGGCTCTATAATGGTAGGTTTCCATATGGCTTTTTCTAAAGGCCAATACTGTTGATAAGCCTTCATTATACTCCCTCCTCTTCCCTGCCCTTACATACTGCACCACATTTCGCCCTTTCTACTTTATTATTCACCTTTCCCCTTTTATGTCATTGTATTCTGCCACCCCTCCTGTGAAACTTTTCCCATTCCCATGGCTGTTTGGCAGTCTGATGACTTGTCTAGATTTTAAAATTGAAACACGTATGTCAAGGATTTCAAAGGCAGCATCCAGTTATGCAAGAGAGCATGCAAATTTTTTTATTCTTGGTCTGGGTTACCTCGCTCAGGATGATTGCTTCCATTTTAAGCCATTTACCAATGAATTTCATAATTTAATTTTTAATGGCTGAATATCATTCACTTGTGTATAAGTAACACAACTCCTTATCCATTCATTATTTGATGGATACCTAGGTTTTTTTAAAATTCTTGGCTATTATAAAATGGGCAGGCAGGAACATAAATGAACGGGTATTTCTGTAGTAGGGCATAGAGTCTTTTGTTGTTATGCCCAGGAGGGGTATGACTGGAACAATAGTAGATCAATTTCTAGCTTTCATTCAGTAGTGCATTCTTTAGCTTGAATGAGTTTGTGTACATTTTATTTTTGTTGATATCTAACTTTTGTCATTTGTGATTGAATAGACTATTAGATGCTCTTTCACTGTAAAGTTGTAGAAACTTTCTTTGTGAATTAATATGTTGTCAATTTTTTAGAAAGTTGGGCTACTGAGTAGAAAGTGCATTCTTTGGTGTTTTGTTGGAATTTTCTATAAGATCTATTTGATTTATTGTGTCATTTTACTCCAGACCATCTCTATTTAGTTTTTGCCTGCTTGAGTTGCCTATAAGTGACAACAGGGTATTAAAGTCACTATCACTGTGTTGGAGTAAATGTGAGAATTTACAGCTAATAAAAGTACTTTTATGAAATTTAATACTCCTGTGTGAGCTGCATATATACTTAATTCTGTATTTTTTCTTGTTAGATTTTTACCTTTAATGTATATGAAATAACCTTGATTTTCTCTTCTGATTAGTTTTAGTTTGAAGTCTATTTTCTTCAGATACTAGAATAGCTACACTTGCTTGATTCTTAGTTATATTTGCTTGGGATATCTTTTTTACATCCTTTTAGCCCAAGGTGGTATCAATCATTGCTGTTGAGGAGTATTTCTTGGAGGCAGCAAATTATTCTGTTTCCTTTTTTAAATTTGAAGTTGAGATCACAAATATTGAAGATTATCATTGACCACTGTTTATTACTTCCTCTTCTGTTGGTGTTTAGTGCTGTTTTCTTGAACTCTTTTGGTCGACTGTATTGTGATACTCTATTCGTTGTGCCCTCTTAAGAGTGTTTGATCTTCTCTTCTGACTGAAGTACTCTATTGAGTATATATTGTAGAGCTGGTTTTGTGAACATACATTCCTTAAATCTGTTTATATCATGGGAAGTTTTTGTTTCTCCTTCAATTACAACTGAAAGTTTTGCTGAGCATTATAATATGGGCAGGAATCTGTGTTTTAGGATTTTGGTCTAAGTCCTTTTGTCTTTCATAGTCTCTATTGAAAAGTCAACTATTATTGTGATGGGCCTGCCTTTTTATGTGACTTGGTCTTTCTCACAACTTTTAAATATTTTTTCTTTGTTCTGTATGTTTAGTTCATTAACAGTTACATAACATGAGGTGGTTCTTTTCTGGTCCTGTCTACTTGATGTTTTCTATAGCTCTTGCAACTTGATAGGAAATTTTTTTGTATAATTATATTAAAAACATTTTCTGAGCCTTTGAGCTATGACTATTCTCCTTCTATGCCTATTATTCATAGATTTGATCTCTTTACACCAGAGCTTGTGCATATTTTGTTCCTGAGCTATTTTGGATTTGACATTTTCATTGATTGAGCTCCCTATTTCCCTACGCTTGTCTTCATGATCTGTTATTCCCTATTCCATTTCCTACATTTTATTTTCCTTCTTTGTTCTAAGCATATTGTTTCAGTTCCCGAGTTTAAATGTTTTGAATAGCTTTAGTTATTTTATTCAATTCTTTGCTTGCAGTTTTATGTTCTTCATTCCATTTTTTTCTCATGCTTTTTGAGATCTTTGAACTTATAATTGCTATTTAATTATTTTGAAATCATTGTCTTGTGTACACACTAGTTTGTTATTTTCTGGAAACATTAATATGGGGTTGTTAATTTCTTTTTTTAAACTTTAAAAAATTTATTTATTATTTTTATTTTATGTGTATGTGTGTATTGTCTGTATGTAGGTAAGTGCACATGTGTAATGCAATGCCCGCGGAGGTCAGAAGAGGCTGTAGGATCCCCTGGGACTGGAGTTACAGACAGTTGTTAGCTGCCATGTGGTTGCTGGGATGCGAACCCGGGTCTTCTGCAAGAACAACCAGTGTTCTTAACCACTGAGCCATCTCTTCAGCCCCAAGGGTTTGTTAATTTCTGTAGGCGACATTATCTTGGTTAGTCATGTTGTTTGCGTTTTTTCCACGAGGCCTAGACATCTGGAATTGTGTGGTGGTGTTTCTTGTTATGAGTGAATTATCTCATTTTAAATTTTTTTCTGTACTTTTACTGTTTCCCCAACTTGTCAGGTTATGATCCAGCTGTGTAATGACTGGAGTTAAGTTTTAGGTCCACATTATATTTATGTGCAAATGGTGTGAAAACGAGGTCTCAGTTCAGCTAAACACTGTGAAACTTTTGTGTTGAGATACTGGGATGGAATCCTCAGTGTCCTAGATTAGTAGGGTAGACTGAAAGTTGTGAGGTGAATAGGTTAGCTGATAGGTTAAGCCAGATGTTTGTAGTTCTGGGATGTATAGGACTGAGATGGCAGGCTGCAAGGATTTCTGAGGAACGGGAGCTCAAGTCTTTAAGTATGGAGCAGGGAAGGATCTGAGAGACCCAAATTGGCCTGGGACCTTAGATGGAAGAGGGCCCTCACTCTGCCAAGTCAGGGAGGAATCCATGCTGATGTTATATTTTTAAGGATTTAATGTGTACAAGTCCACTCCATACGTAAAATCTTTAGAAATATTTTCAATACAAGAATATTTAATTTTTCTTGATTTCCACTGATGAACCTAAGGCACTTGCACATATTAAGTAAGTGATCTAATGAAGCCATACCCTCAGCCTCTTTTCTTATTTTGAAAGAGTGTTTTATACTTTTTGATTTATGTGCATTTACTCAACCAGTTTTCTTGAATAAACTTAACTGATTCCATGATGTAATTCTTTCTATTTGTTGTTGCATTTCAAATCATACTATGCATGTATTGATACATGTATGGAGTAGTTAATACTGTCTAGTAGAATAACATAATCTTTCTTAAAAATTTAAAGTATGTACATGCCTGATAATCTGCACATGCTCATCTTTTCTTAATTCCTTATATAAAGACTGCCTTTAATCAAGTAGTGTTCTGAGATATTGTGTATTAGGAAATTTGGTCAGAAAACATTTCAACCTACAATACTCAAATTTGAAATTCTAAACTACATTTTGTTATTACCTGCAATCGTTCATCATATAAGTTCCTAATTTTCTATCCTATAAAGATAATATTGGATATGATTACTTGAAATGCCAACAATAATGGAGTCATTTAAATGTGACACATTGTGAATATATATATATATACACATATATTTCTATCTCTATCTTTATCTAATCCTGAATCTCAGAATTACAGAGAAAATTTTTCTTTGTCTTTGGAAACCTTCATGAATACTCATTAGATTAAGATAAATATTATTCCATCTTAGTACTGCTATTCAAACAATTTTGTTTCATTCCTTCCCATTTAGTTACATGACATTTTGCATGTTCCAATGTAGCTTTCTTGAATTTTGCTTCACTTTGAGAATTATTTGTGCATAATTTGGTACTTCAAAGCTTGTCCTAGATTCTATCTCCTTCATATAATTCCTTTATTTAGATGTTTCTATCCATTTTACCATATCTTGCCCCTTTCCTTGGTAACCAGTTCTTATTTCAACATATTTGTCTAAAACAGAATCATCAATGTTGTCTCTAGTGTACTGTCTAGGAATTCGCCCAAATTGTTCAGACCATTGTACAGTCTCCAATCAGTATGCCAAATATGTCATCAATATGTCTTTCCTAAGTATTTTCTTATTGATTTCTTGTGGTTTTTCATATAATTCATCTTGATCACATTTAGAGTTCCTCCCATTTCTGCAATCCCCCAAGAGACTTCATGTATTCTGCCATATACATTAAAGCTTATCATGTGAAATTTCTGTCCCCAAATGTCCCTTGGCATGACTTAATCAACTGGAGCCTGGGTCAGCCTATCTAATGTCACCCCCTTAAAAAAGACCAATTCTCCTTCAACCAGCAGTGATTAGCTGCTTCTTACCCATTTCCCACTTCGTTGTTGGGTTTTTGTCTGGTTTGAACTTGCATAGGATTTGTACATACATTTACTTCAAATTTTAAACATATTTCTTGCTTATGTTTAAAATGTGTGCAATGACTCTGATATACAAATACTGTGTTACAGGTTTCTCTCATTCTGATTTTCCTTACACACCCATGGGCAGGACAAAATGGTCATTTCTCTCAATATTTATAGATCATATCAAGTTCGTATCATTTTTCTGGTAAATCACCATGTACTATTAACAAAATCACAGAAAACTTGTCCTCTGTACATTGTGAAGGATATACATTTGTCTTTCCAATGATAAATCAAGCTTTAAACACTGTTTGAAATGTCAAGTAGAATCTGGAGCTTTCATGACATTAATTTTTCTCAATAGAACACAGATGCGAAATGGGATCTCAGGAAAAAATCCTCACCTGCCATCTCAAAAGTGTTGATGTGGCTTTGAAACTGGAGTTATACTACTTAAGACAATAAGGCGTTGATGTTGCAGTGATAAACAGTTGCCTTCAAAGGTAATATAATAGTCTTTGTATTTCTTTTTGCTCACCCTTTTACCTCCATTTTATCCATTTTAACATGGAAGTAATAGATAAAACCATGTGGTATTGTACACTAAAGTACTTTCAAGATGAAACGTGAATTCAGGAGACTAAAACAGTGTTATTTTTTCACTTTCATGTTTACTGCTTCATTGTTCATAAGACAACTTGTAACATTTTTGCTATAAGTTTTCTGTTCTTCTTGAGTTACCCTTTGATTTGATATATTGGCAATGACATTCGCTTCCGGTATTGACTAACAACTCTATCTTTTGTTTAATCAGTCTGTCAGATTTATCATACACAGATGAATCTGTTTCATGAATTGGACTGGTCAGTACTGAAGACCAACACCATATACTCAGCATATATTTCTCCAATTCATGCACAAACATTTTCTTTTTACAGAAACATCATTTTCTGGGGCTGGAGAGATGGTTCAGCAGTTAAGAACACTAGTTGTTCTTGCAGAAGACCTAGGTTCAAATCCCAGCACCAACATGGCAGCTAACAGCTGTCCATAACTCCAGTCCCAGGGGATCTGACAGCTTCTTCTGACCTCCACTGGCATTGCGTGACATGGGTGCACGTACCTACATGCAGGCAATACATGCGTACACATAAAATAAAAATAATAAATAAAATATTTTTAAAAAGTCATTTTCCTCCTATGCAGTGAAAAGATAATGATAACAAAACCACCACTAGGATTTTGAATTGAGACAGAGAAATCTCCTTCTAACTCAGCTTCTCTCTCTTGTATGTGGCTTTTAGTTTATTTACATTTATTTGGAGAATGTTTTGCAGGACTTGCAAACCACAGTACCCATGTCACAGGCCAGCTTTCAGAAAGCAGTTATTTCCTTACAAAATGTGTGCTCTAGGGATTTAACTCACGTTGTCATGCTTTGTGGCAAGTACTCTTACGTGATAAGCCATCTCACTGGCCTTTATCTGTGTATTGTAATGAACTAAGTAATATCTTTTGGGGCTGGAGAGATGGCCCAGTGTTAAGAGTACCGAGTGCTCTTGCAGAGGACCAGAGTTTGATTCCCAGTCCCCATATGACAGATAAGAGCTGTCTATAACTCCAGATCCAGGGGAATTTGGTGTCTTTTTCTGACCTCCACGGGCACTGCAGGACACTGGTGCACTTACATATAAGCAAATAATACATTCATACACATAAAATAAAAATAATGAAAAAATATTTTAAATTACATCCTTTTGATAATTTAGTACAAAATTTTTTGACTTTATTTATATTTTAATTAATATGTCTCATCGTATTTAGGAGGTGAGCTTATTTTCTCTAGCGTCAATATTTGTAAATTATATGACCAGTTCGCATAATCACAGAAAACTAGCATCTAGGCCAAGACATTAATACACTCTTGATGATTGTAAGGTTATTTCAGGTGCGACCTTACCTTTGCTCTTAATTCTTTCCAGTATCTATTCTCAGCCCAGCAACCAGGTGATGCTTTAAAAATGTGCGCAAGTTCTACTCAAAATTCTTCTTTGGTTCCCCATCTCAATCAGAGGAATACTCAAATACCTAAAAACAAATGTTAAGTATATTAAAGTTTTGACACATCTATTCTCCCTGCCTACATCTGCTGATTTTCCCACCCAGAATCAGACCCATCTGCCTTGTTACTCATTAAACAGGTCAGTAAATTCCCTGTCTCAGAATCTTTCTTGTATTCTATTACCACTATTAAAATGACTCCTCCCTCCTCACCCAGATTTCATTAACATTTCCAAAACTTCTGCATCTTTGGAGTCACTGCTCATTTATTTTCTGATCAAGAAGACATGACTTCACTGTCATTGAAACACAAACACACACCACACACCCCACACACGCACACACACACACACACACACACACACACACACGCACGCACGCACGCACGATTCATAAGCTTTCTATTCTATTTCTCTCCATAAAGTTTGTAAGTATAGGGACTTGGAAAGATGACTCAGTGATTAAGAGCACTGGCTTCTCTTGCAGAGGACCTGAGTTCAATTCCTAGAATCCACATGGCAGCTAAAAAACATCTGTAACTCCAGTTCCAGGGGACTTCCATGCCCTCTTCTGACCTCTGTGGGTCTTACATGACATGGGTGCACTTACACATATGCAGGCAATACACTCATACACACAAACACACACACACACACACACACACACACAATGATAATAAAAGCCTTGTAGCTGTCTTATTGTACCTAATCAAAATATATGTTTATCTAAGCACTTTGCTAGAAAAAAATCTCTGTGTTGGTAGTCCGCACCCCCACTGGAATTCATACATTCTATCATTTGTGTTAAGGCCTATAGTGTCAAATTAGTGTCTCAAGGCATCTTTCAGTGCAAGTTCAACAACTGATGTCAGGCAGCCTATCTAGAGTTTCCTTCTTTAAGAAGATAAGCGCTTCCTCACCAAGCAGTAATCAGCTGCCAGTGATTCTTTGACTAAGGTTGTGGCTTGTTGCTCATTTCCACAGTTCTGTGCTGGGTTTTTGTCTGCTTGAGTTTGCATGGGTCTTGTGCATGCTGACAACATTATTGTAGTTTCATATGAGCAAGGTTGCAGGAGTTGGTAGGACTCTACTTTCATTTCATCGTGCAACTCCTCCTTGGCTCTTGCAATCTTTCTGCCACTCTTCCGAAATAGTCCCAGAACCTTGAGCATATGGAGCTTAATATAAGAGTCCTATCCAAGGACCCACACTCTGCAGACAGTTACTCTCCACACTTTTCTCATTTGTGACCTTTGGTGTTCCTGGACCTCTGTTGCTTGAGGGAGCTTGGTTGAAGAGAATTCAGAGATATGTTAGTGTCCCCTTTATCTCTTGTTATATGCTCCGTGAACCTTAGGTGTAAAAGTTGTGTTATAGATGCACCACTTTTAGGCTTCGGCAATTCACAGAAAATGTCTGAGTGTGCTCAGTTGGGGAACTCTGTAATATTGTCTATCTGTGGCAAAACAAGCTTCTTTAATGAGTGGTGATTGGGATACCTGTTTGTAAATATAAGGCTCCATATTTTGCACATAGTAAGAAATCACATTTGTCTAAGGTTGTGACAGCTTTAGGGTTTTCTCTATGATCTAAGATCTCTCCAGTCATGTGTATTTGGCTGTGTTTACAGTACCACACATGAGTTTCCTCCAATTGAGTGTGCCTTAAGTTGAATAGGTAGCTGATGATTACCCCCAAGATAAAAGTGCTACTATTGCACTAATGTCATATGCTGTGTAGGTCATTGATGTGGTTTTTCTTCCTTGAAGCTGGCGTTGGACCATCGACTGATGTTTTCTCTTAGCAGCTTGCATAGTATTCTCTTCAAAGATATGGGAGCTACCCTTCAGGGGATGTGACTTGCAGGTCTGTTCCAGCTCCATTGTTTCAAATCCTGTGCCCAAACTATGTCTTGTCTTCAGCTATATGGTCTTACCTTCAAGTTGTGGGAGGCAATCAAGGATTGTGGCAATAAATAGCCTTCTGTAATTTTGGGAGTCTTTACCCTGGTCAGTAACTCAAAGGAAGATTTCTCTTGTCTGGCAATTTTTCTTGTTATATAGTCTTCAGCTATGCACATGGACTCAAGTAGAGATATTGTATGCATAATTTGTCAAAAGGTTTTTTTTTACATACTAGCTAGGCACTATTCATCTCTCTTCTCTCTCTCCATGTCTAGCCCTCCTTCTACTACCTCCCATTTTGAAGTGTCTGCATTTTTCCCGTTTCTCCCTTGAGAATACCCTTCTCCTATGGTCCTGCCTCTCTTGAGCTCCTTCATCCCCTTTATCCACATAGTTCTTTATATAACCCTCAGCCCTATCATTTTAATACCTCTATTTTTCTTTTACAAAGTTGATCTTGTTCCTTTTATTCAGTTTAGTAGTCCAGAGTGTTTGGATCACTGGGGCTCCTGATTCTATCATAATTTCTTCTATAAGCCATTATTAAATCACATATGGAATAAAAAAGGGTTTTAAATATAATTTGCTAAGTCAAGATATGCAAACTGATTGCATTTAATTTATTTTACAGCATTCCTCAATATATGTGGTACTAACTGCTTAAGCCAGATTTATAACCCTAGGTTATCTATCTTTTTTCTCCTTCTTGTGTAAATCTCTAGTTCTATTTCCATTGTCATGAAGTGAAAAAAAATATTCCTCTTTACATCTTAATATCCTGAGTGTAATCATGATTTCCTACTATTTTAATTTTTTAAATTTTAACATTATATACAAAATTGGTATCCAATCACTAGATAGATAAAGAATAAGTCTATGATGTTCTAATCAATGCAGCACAAACCATAAGTCCAAATATACTGTAGGTACTCTGCATACACCTCATCAACAATCTCTAGAGCATATCAGTGGCCTTAACGTTCTGGGACCAATAATCTAGTTTTGCTTGTGGTGCATCCTCATTGCTGTATACACTGTCTGGAAAGTAAGTAGAATGCAGACAATAAATATTTAGACAACACATGGACACAGAATGAATGTGAAGGAATACCCTAATCAAACTCAGATATTAAGTGTCAGAATTATTCTCCATATCCATGCAATCTTGAGCTCAGTATCACAGAATAGGTCTATCATCTTCAAAGCTCTGTCTTCAGTCTCCAGTACTACAATTATGTCTATCCAGTCATTGACCAAATATTTACTGGAAATCTACATTTCAGGTACTGTTCTTGGAACAAGAGTATTAGTTTAAAAAAAAAAAAAGAAAAATACTAATGTCCTTGGCTCTAAATAATTTGCTTTCACTCAGCCAAGATAAAACAACAAAACAATAATCAAATAAAATTATGCCACATAAAGAATAATGCTCATGGGGCTGGAGAGATGAGCACTGGTTGCTCTTGCAGACGATAGGTTTAGAATCCCAGCACCCACATGGTGGCTAACAGCCGTCCATAACTCCAGCTCCAGGGAGTTTGACTGGGACCCTCTTCTGTCCTCAGCAGGCACTGTAGGATGTGGTGCACTTATATAGCTGCACAAATGCGTGCATACACACACACACACACACACACACACACACACACACACACACATATATACACACGAACACAAAGACAAATAAAAAGAATAGTGCCTATGAAGAAAATAGATGTGGGTACTTGTCTTAATATAGCAGAAATTAACTTGGGACCTACTCAATAATCAAATTACTCTTAAAAGGGAATTTTTGAAGTGAAAGTAAAGGTCTTAGTTTTTTCTCAAACTTCCAAACGCTGTACAAACCACTGACCTGAGAACACTCTGTATTCAGTTGAAGTAACTGCTTCTCAGGGGATGAATGTGTACCAGAAAAATAGTTTACCTGAAAACTCAGAAGTTAAATTAGTTGAAATAGAGTTTTGTGTAGATATGATTAGTTATGTGAAAGTGTTACTGGTCTTGGGTTGATCCTAATCTAATGACTGATGTTTATTAGAAAAGGAAAATTTGACACAGGTACACACAGCAGGGATGTGCTTTACAACACAGAGGCATGTAATAGAAAGACCATGAAATTGCTGACTAGAGAAAATTGGACAAACACAACTATGAGTCAAGTAATGCCAGGATTACTGGCAATCACAAGAGTTAGGAGCACAGAATAATTATTCCCTATGGCCTTCATAATCTTTTCCACGCTTTGAGTTCAGACATCTCACTTTAAAAACTAAAAGGAACTAGCTTTCTGTTGTTTTATCTTAGCTTGTTTGTAGCATAAACAAGTTTGTCAGGCCTTGGCATCTACTTGTAACCTAAACATATAGCCAAAATCCCTCATGACCCTTCCTTGACCTTAACCCAGAAAACTGTATGCATGCGTGTGTGTTCTGAATATCAAGCATGAGCTGCACCCAGCAGATATTCATTAGAAACAATGAAAAATTTCCAGTTTGTGTTACAAATAATAGATGGGACTAATTAGTCATATCTGTTTGTGCTTTTATGTGCTGTTCTAGGACAGTAGGGATAAGAAAGAGCAAATTCCATGAGAGGGAAAGTTCTCTGATAAGACAAAATCCTTTAGCTTATTCTTTCCCCATTTCATGCTCAATGTAGTTTCAATAAAGAGAGAGAAAGGCCTTTGTTTTCTTTATTCAAGGCACAGTTCTGGTGAGCAATCTATAGGAACAGATTCTCAGGAGTTTGGGTTCCCTCTTGGCTAAAATGGATGCTAAGAATCAGGCTGTCTTTATTCAAGCATCACTTTAATATGGCATCGTGTACCTCCACATGGAAGTACCTTGTTTGAATGTACATGCTTACTACTGATTACTACAAGGCCTTATTATAGAAAGATAGAAAAAGTGGCTTCGATTTGTGTATTTAAGTGCTTCTGAAGTGCATAATTATCTTTGGTAAATTCTGTGTATGGCCTTTCCATGGATTATATTTAATTACTTCCCATGAGTTAAAGATAGATATTTAAATAATCTTAAGTCAAAGCTTAAAATGTAAAATACTAAAGGGCATAAGAATATAATTTTATTTCTTATTTATAGCCTTAAAATCATATAAGGTAGAATTTGATGTAAATTATCACAACTGAATGAGCCTGATTCTAGACTCATTTGAAATATATGGATATAAAAAGTGTTAAGATACCACCTTGGCTTTGACATTTTCAGAAATCTGACTTGAATATGAAACTCACTGATTTCAGTGTACTTAGTGCCTATGATACTCGTTTTTCTTAGGTGTACAATGGTAATGGTGATACCTGTTCTTCAGAAATTTTGCAAAGCACATGCAAAATGTAAATACCATATAGTAGTATACCTAAATTATAATCTTCTTTCAAAATTTGATTAGCACATACTATTCATACATAATAATATTATGTGATATTTTCATACATGTACATAATATATTTTATCATATTCATCTGCCATTAACCTCTCTTGTCACCTTTCCAGTCTCACTGATCCCCTTCCCTTTCCCAACTTGTACTCGTACAACTTTCTTGTCTTCTTTTATTTTCTTTTTTGATATTGGTACTCTCAAAAAACACAAGCTATTTGCTTAATAGAGGTTAAATAAATAAATTGACAAATCTGTGAAGGCAACTGGATCATTTCTTGGTCTTGGTCTTTTGGCTAAGATCAGGCTTAGCAGTTAATTTGATACTATGTTCACTTAGCAAAGTGATATTAGCAGGTTCACCCCCAAGGGCCTATGAGCTCCACAATCACAGGTTCTTGGTCATATTTATAGTATTAAGAATGAGTTTCCTGTTGTGCAGCAGTCCTTAAATATGATCAGAAAGCAGATGGTTACCCCCATAGCATTCATGTCACACGGGAATATCCTGCCTGACCATTTGCTATTAAAGACCACAAGGTTCACAGCTAGATACGACTTTTGAGGACCTTTCTTCCCCCAAAGTTTACATCACACTTTCTGACACTGTTAATGCTAGTTAGCAAGGCGGAACCTTTCCAGACAGTCCCAGCTTGATTTTTCCAAGCCCTAAGGCCAGAGTGTATAGTGTCTTCAGCAGTAGAGTTTTGCCATTAAATTCTTCTGGTCACCCAAGAGAAATTGAAATAGCCTGCATTGTTTTGGGAGTCTCTGTGACTCTATCCACCCAATAACTCCAGTGGAGCTGTCTCATACTGGACACTGGGCTTTATATTTGGAAACCTATGTCTTCTTGGAGGAGCATTGTTCCCTGTGTAGGGGAAGGTTCAGGGAACATAGCAGAAGTGGGGGCAGAGAGATTTTCAGAGCTAGAGGTCTAAGAGGAACAGAACAAAACAGTGTCTTTAGAATAAGACAGAATAATTGTTGTCATGAAATCGGAATTCCTGTAGTTTCCTGTACAAGTCCTGCACACAATCAAGTCAGTCCATACTCTAGCATGAAGGAGTAGTTCTCACTAGTCTCTGTTCCTCACTGAGGGGTTATTTACAATTAATGGCTACTGGAAAAGGAACAGTCAGTTTTCCTCTTAAGCATGTTTTCCCTGGTAGTTTGACTGTACTCCAGAGGAAAATTCATGGGCAGGACTAACTGGACCCAATGGATTATAAAAAAATTAAAAAAATTTTCATTTGTCTAGACATATGACAAAGGTAGGGTTTTCTCTAGGATCTACAACCTTTCTAGAAATGTGTATTTGACTATGTTTACAGTCTCACCCATGAGTTCCCTTCCATTGAGAGGGCTTTAAGTCCAATTAGATTGTTGTTGATTACCCCCAAGTTAAAAGTGCCACTACTGCACCATTACAGCTTGTTGTGCCTGTCATTGTTGTGGTCCACTGGATGAGCTTGCACTGAAGAATATCTGGGTATAAAAGCTTGACATGATAGGCCTTAACATACAAGACAGAATGCATGAAATCTTGTGGGGGGTTACAAGAGTTGCAGATGGGACAGAGGGTATAAATATGATTAAGATTTACTGTATGAAATGCACAAAAATATCAATACAAATATACATTTAAAAAGTATAACGACCTCATAAAGATGCAAGAGGTAACTGGAAGGAGACACCTTGGAGGACTTTGAGAGGAAAAGTGAGGAGCATATAATGGAAATGTCTTATATACAAACATGAAATGCTCAAAGAATAGATGGAAAATACTAAATTTGAAATATAATAAAACCACCAATAAGGAGCTATAACAAAACTAATAGGAATCAGTATTTATTTAATTTTATATATAAAAAAAACTTTCTCATGGTTTTTCTTCAGGTCTTTAAATTGACTTCACGATAATATAATTTATCCTTGTAACTTTCCTGAGTGTTTAATACACACATCTTGTGTGCACTTGATTCTGTTTTGTTTCAAATTTAGTATATTCAGCAAGTCTACTTTAGTATTTTCTTCCATATTTTCAATTACTTAGATCTTGCATTACCTAATGTGAAAGAAAAATTCTTGAGCTTTTTCAGTTTGAGATTGAATCTTCTGCTAAACACAAAGTGGTGAGAGCCTCAGATCTACACTCTGATTTCAAATGTCAGAATTTGGGGGGTTCCCCCCCAATAATATAAGAACAATTTAGGCAAAAATTGGTTGGTACAAGAGCCTCAGAAGACATCACTACTGATTTCCCTGACTCGATCTGCGTTTATACTTTTAGCTAACACTATGTCCTGGTGCATATTAGCTTGGCTTTTTATAAAATACTTCATGCTGAAGTTACTTGCCATGGTTATGTTGCTCTTTTCCCCAGAGATGCTCTTCTTACTTAGTGTTCTCTTTGAAGTATGGCAGCTAGACATCTTCAGCAGAGAGGGAGCAAGCAAGCTGCTCCAGTTTGAAGAGTTTGTTTTACTTAGTGTGTGGATATTTGGGGAGTTTTTAGATCCCTTAGACTGCAAAATAAGTTATCCGTTTAAACATGTCACCAATTTCTTGGGGATTAACAAACTAATAATTGCCTTGCGGTTGAAACTGAACTGTTGACACAATTAATATTACACCACCATTTTAAGTCTTAATATCAAGAGTCAGTAGTAAGCTGTAGCAATTTAAAAAGGTAGTTTGGCATCACTGAGGGGATGTGACCCTGAAACCTTTATAAACAGTCTACGAAGTAAAACATTTTCATCAAAGTGAAATATTTTTTCTTCCATTCTATTTCTTTGATACATAAGTAGTGGATTATTTCAAGGACTTCATGTATGTTATACTGCAACTAGCTGGTTACAGAAACAGATATGAAAGGGTGGTATGGGGCTGCCAGTGAAAAATCATCAAAGCTGTCAAGAAGTGCATACTGGTAGAGTGGTGTCAAGTCAGAAAAGGGAGTACTCAACCACTTTCTGATGGAATTTGAGGCCTACTCCCCAGGAAGGCATACATTCCTGATACTGTAATCTTAGTCCAAAGTTCATGGTGGAGGACGTCATGGATCATAGTGCAGAGTTATTGTTATATTAGATTTTCAGAGTATATCTTTGGCCATGAATTGAAGGGCTGACTAAGAAGAGAGACATATCTCTCTATCTCCTGACTTGATATATTTAATAATTTATTCTCTTTGACATTGAAATTAGTAAGTGTTACAGAATCTCTTACATTTTTACAGGATTTTCTCTTTTCTTGATAATG
>NW_008339916.1:1735467-1736558 GCF_000622305.1 Nannospalax galili
TATATATATACATTAACAAAAGTGCAAAGCAATAATTATCCTTGAAACAATTTTAGTTAAATATCACAAATAAGTTACTATTTTAAAAAAAGAGGAAAACAGCAGAAAAAATAAGTATATTTTTCTTCTATTTCCTCTCTGTGTACATGCATAATTAGAGAATATAGTCTGTTACTAAGATACTGCATTCAAGAATATGTGGCCTATTTCTGTTCATTAACTGCCTGACTCTAGCTATATACAGATTCACTTTCACAAATACCAAATACAGACAACACTCAAGTCTCAACTCTATCCTGATTCTTGGGTAAATCTCACATAAGATTAACAAAATCCTTGGAAAAGATGTTCTCATATCACTTTTGGAAGGAATTGCTTCCACACACATATCATGTAAAATTGGAGCAACAATATCAATACAAACACAAGTAAATATATAAGTACAGTCACAGCCAGCAGTGGCTGCTCCTCCGTTCTCATGGGCACCTCTCCTTCGTTCTCACAGGCATTGAGGCTGCTCCTCCACTCGCCCTGGGCTGAGGCCACTCTTTTGCCTTCCCTAGGCTGAAGCTGCTCTTCTGTTCCCCTGGTGCCGCCTTCTGTCATTGCTGTTCTGCCTGGTCCCGAACCACAGGGCTGATGAGGAGACTGTGTCAGCAGAGCAGCATTCAGACACAGGAGACCAGGTTCAGATAATGCCCTAAACAATAAAGTGTACTTAGAACATTCATTGTGATTGAATGTACTACATCCAAATTTAATAGCTTTAATAATTCTCAACCTAAACTTCATATTTTATAAATTATTTGCATATTTGGGAATCTGTCTTACTTACAGCATTGTTAATTTTACCTTAAAATACATACTAAAGGGTGTGGAGAGATAGCTCAGCAGTTAAGAACACTGGATACTCTTGCAGAGGACCTGGTTTCAAATCCTAGCTCCCATATGGTGGCTAACAACTGTTTGTAACTCCAATTTCAGTAGGTCCAACACTCTCTTATAACTTTCTCATGTCAATGCACAATAGTGGTGTACTCACATACATGCAAGCACTACACTCATACACATAAAATAAATATAATAAATAA
>NW_008339916.1:1736776-1764260 GCF_000622305.1 Nannospalax galili
ACCTCTCCTTCGTTCTCACAGGCATTGAGGCTGCTCCTCCACTCGCCCTGGGCTGAGGCCACTCTTTTGCCTTCCCTAGGCTGAAGCTGCTCTTCTGTTCCCCTGGTGCCGCCTTCTGTCATTGCTGTTCTGCCTGGTCCCGAACCACAGGGCTGATGAGGAGACTGTGTCAGCAGAGCAGCATTCAGACACAGGAGACCAGGTTCAGTGACAAAGGTCTGGTTTATTGAAGGAAGGCACAAGCTTATATAGGGGTAGTGGTCCAATCACAGCACAACAAGTAGGATACCTTAGTAGCATAACAGGTTTAGCATCCAATCACAGTATAGCAAGTAGGATACCTTATTAGCGTAACAGTCTCAGCTTCCTATTAGCATAACAGACTTAATGTCCTATCACAGAATAGCAGGTAGGATGCCTCATTATCATACTGGGTTTCAGAATACAGAGCCTGGATTCCTGGAAACCACATGACCCTGACTGTTGCAATATCTAAGTGTTGCAATTTTGGATTCCAAGGGTGGTGATTAGGGAGTGGCAAGCTCTAGGCATCAGTCTCATGATCTGCCAATGAACAAGGTGTTCCTTGTGGCTCCAGTGGCCTGGCAATTGCCTCGGGCCTGCTGTATGGCTGTCAATAAGACTTTTACCTTAGGCTCAAGCGTGTCTCCCACATATAAGGACCCAAAATGTCTGATATAAAATTATCACAAATAATAGAGTAATAACACAGACTAATACCCTAGGTTGTGGCAGGCTTCTGGAATTGGTGCCAGACTTAAACCTCAAAATAGGACTGGTCTCATAACATTGTAACTCATTTGATTCAGACCTTGATGCAACACACCACCCAAGTATATTATTGCCAAAGTTAAGCTACAACAATACCACTATGGTCTACGAATGTCATTATATTTAGAAAATAACACTAAAATTATGTTGCTGTTTGTGCTGACCTGCTATCTAAAACAAGGGAAAAAAATCCTGGGAAGCATATTAATATGGTGTATTTGTGCTTGGTGCTGGTAGAATAATATTCTGTTTCTTTTTTCTCCTTCAGTCTTTCAGTGACAGTTTGGTATTTTTCTCTCCATGCTGCCTCATGAAGAGCCTGCCATAAATCTTTATTATAGCATGTGTCATGTTATAGTATTTATTGGCTTCTATGTCTCCTCTAAAATCTGAGTTCTTAACCTTATTTTGTGTCATGGAAACTTTACAAATTTGATAAAATTCCCTCTGGATTTAAGCCACTGGAATAGCAGTAACGTTCAGCAAAAGTATACAAGAAACCATTTTTGAGACATATTGCTTGAATTTCAATTCCAGCTCAGCTTGTCCAAGACACTATGACTTTGGAAATGTGACTTAACTTCTTTGCTCCTCACTTACCTTACCTGCAATATGGACAAAAAATGAAGAGTACATACTTGATAGAATTTTGTATGTTTACTTAAGTTCATACATCTACTTGTGCTCTATTGATGTGGACTTTAATATTTGTGAATATTAGTAAATGGCTTTGGAGGGTGAATATATTTTTCATGAATTAGATACTTTTATTCAGAACAAATGACATTCCACTTCTAATGTTTACAACATTGTAGTATAAAATTAGCCACACTCTTACTGTCAGAAACTGCCATTTGGATTTTGAGGAACTTTCTTAGATAAAGGCTCTAAAATATTCTATAGGACTTGGAATGAGAAGTTGAGAGAAGCCTTTAGGTTGTCTGAAGTTTAAAATCTATCAAAATTTCTTTCTCCTTCTCTAAAACTTTTGAGCGCTGACTTTTGACCCCATTGGGAATGATTCAATAGTAAATATTTTCTTTTAGTGATTCATAAGAGCTCCCAAATACTTTTGTCATTTTTGGCCTTTGGAACAGCGTATGTTGCTAAGAGGCTAATCCTTAAAAGATTTTAGGGTTACCTCTTCAGAGGGGTAATGTTAGAGTAGGAAAAAGCCCCATTTAAGAAAGAAAGAGATAAAGAAATACAGAAAAGGCAAGAAAAGAAAGACAGAAAGAAAGAAAGAAAGAAAGAAAGAAAGAAAGAAAGAAAGAAAGAAAGAAAGAAAGAAAGAAAAGAAAGAAAGAACACTAAGTCATCAGAAAAAAGTGATGGGGAAATATGGGAGGTGCTGAATTGGAAGGCGTTGGCATGGATTTGATCAAAAGACCTCATATGAATATATGAAATTCTCAATAATTTTTTTTTCAATTTGAAAGAGATGCATCTTTGCTCTGGAAATTCTTATTGAATGTGTTAATGATATAATGAAATGCTTCTTCTAATCATGTGGTTATTAAATAAATAATTTTTAAAAAGTTAAAAAATATTTTTGTGGTTATCATAACATTTTGGCATAAAATGGCTATTGGGTAATTCAGATAAAAATTCAAATATTATTTTCTAGTGAAAGATTAGTCATATTTCTAGGAGAAATGAAAGATACTTAAATGATACATGCCTCTACCCTCATCCTATCCTGATGAAAAGGCTGTGAAAGCCACTCTAAAGCCTATAGTGGATTTTTTTAATTAAGTTCCAAAATCAGCATGATGATTACTATAAAGCTTCGTTATATATGTCAGTGTGACTATGCAGTAGTATTATCATGAATGCATTACACTGGAAATAATTGTGCCCTTAGCCTCTAAAGATTTCACCATTCCACCCACTTTCCATCCGGTTCCTGCCCCGCCAACTCTTTGTAACCATGGCTACCTTTGTAAAAATCAAATTAGAATAACACTTCCTTGCTTAGCAAACATCAATGCCTCCCGTCTTTTTTATTCTCAAGATTTACTGTGTTTTCACTGTATTTCAGAATCACTTTGCAAGCTTTATAATAAGCCCAGGCATGTTAACAAACACTGTGATTCTGGAGGCTTACAGTAAAACCTAGGATTCTCTTTTAGTCCATACCCTAGTGTCAATTGACTTTGGTACTTCAAAAACTGCACTGTGTCAATTGCTGATCTTCAAAACAAGTGCCCAACACTTTACTCTGACTTTCAATGCCTTGATTTGTCTCTGCTAATCAATTATGCAAAGGAACTCTTAAATTTTTAAGGGAATTTACACTTAATTGAGTACCTTTTTAGAATTTAGAAGAGATCCATTTCTGGATATCTAGCTATGAGTTGATAATATTCTTCCTAAGATCTCTAGAGAAGACTGACTTCTTTATATTCCTCAGATCCGCTGAACAGGCATTGCTACAGTCACAACCTTTGATCTTTAACATCTTTCTCTTGTACACTAGTCTGACCACTTAACTGGTAACCAAAATCTCAGATCTTATACATTTTTCATATGCTGTTACCAATACAATAAAATGTATGTTTCAACAGTGCTAGCATTTATCTGACTTTAACTTTATTTTACAGTTTTATTCAAGTCTCCCCGGTGCCCAGTGAGTTTTCTTCTATTACTAATCTTATTCTACATATGAAAGATGTAAAGGAATAGAAATTAACAGAGTTTTATTGGTTTCATGACTATTCTGAGGCTTTTAACATAAACACATATGTAAAGATTCAAAGCTAGAAGCTGGGGAGATTCCGCAGAAGTTAAGACCACTATCTGTTCTTGCAGAAGACCTGGGTTCTTTTCCCAGCACTCATATGGCTACTAAAAACTGTCCATTACTCCAGTTCCAGGATATCTGATGTTCTCTTCTGACTTCTGTGGGCATTGTATGACATAGGTGCATTTACATATATGCAGACAAAATACTCATACATATAAAAAAAATAAAAATAATCAAACATTCAAATGTAGTACCCATAACAATGAGAGTGAACATGTGGCAATTGTCTCTCTGGATCCGAGTTACTTGACTCAGAATGAGAGTGTCTATCTCCATCCATTTGCCAGCAATGATTATGATTTCATTTTTTTACAGCTGAATATTCCATTGTTGAGAAGTAACACATTTTCATTATCCATTCATCAATTTGTGGATATTTATGCTGTTTCCATTTTATGGTTATTCTGAATGGGGCAGTAAAGAACATGGATGAGCAAGTATGTGTGCAGTAGGATAGAGAGTGCCTGAGGTATATTCAAAAGAGTGGTAGATATATTTCTAGCTTCTTGTACAACCTCTGAACTGATTTCCATAGTGGCTGCACAAATTTGGACTCTCTCCAGCAGTGAATACATGTTGCCCTTTCTCTACATTCATGCCATCATTTATTGTCTTTTTTTTTTAATTTTAGCCTTTCTGACTGTGGTAAGGTGCAATCTTAGTTTTAATTGGAATTTCCGTGGTGGCTAAAGATATTGTTTATTTTCTTAGTAATTTGGGTTTTTGTTTTCTTATTTGTTTTTGGTTATGTGTGTACTCCAGACACTACTCTGTCAGAGGTATGGCTAATAAAGATTTTTATCATATTCCATGGGTTGCTCTTCAATCAAATGATGGTTTTCTTTGCTGTAAAGAAAGACTTAAGTTTCTTTAAGTCTTATTTGACAATTCTTGATCTTGATACATTAAATTGTATTCACTGATTTGTTCTCTAAGAGATACAGGCTATGGGGCCTTATGTTGAAGACTTTCATCCATTTAGAATTAAGTTTTGGGCAGACCAAGAGATGTAGATCTACTTTCACTCTTTCATATAGCTGTTCAGTTTGACCAGCACTATTTACTGAATATGCTGTGTTTTCTCCAATATGTGTTTTTAACATCTTTGTCAAAAATCTGGTGAGTGTAAATGTCTGGATTTAAATCAGGCTCCTCATCTCAATTCTATTTCACTGATTAATGTGTCTGTTTTTATGCAGTACCATGCTGTTTATAATATGTAAGTTTTGTATTATAATTTGTAATCAGGGGTGGTGATGCTCCCAATATTTTTTATTGTTCTGAAATATTTTGGCTATTCTTGTACTTCTGTGCTTCCATATGAATTCTAAGGTTTTTTTTTTCATTTTCTGACATGAATGGCATTGAAATTGTATGGAAATTGCATTGAATCTGTAGACTGCTTTTGGTTGGGTGGGCATTTTCACAGTATTAATCCATGAAGCATAGGAAGCCTTTTCATTTTCTGGTGTCTTTGGAGATAGAATGCAGGTGATATAACCAGCTAAAGTTGGATAGTGGAACAAGCAGCATTAAATGAGGTGGGGTAAGGGAGAGCATGTTAACCAAGAGAGTATAGGGAAGAATAACTGCCACTGATCATGTTTGAAATTATCTTATAAAAATCTACTAATGTAGAAGCTTCCTAAAATGTATACATACACACATTTAAAAGGAGTTTAGATGGTGTTACTCTATACAGGGAGAGGAGAATCTCTACCTCAGACACATAGGCTAAGAAATAAGAAGTGTAGTGTCATGAATGGGTAACCTCCCTTAGTCCATGGGTTCAAAACAATGCAATATTCTTGGTTGTCTTCATAAGTTAACATTCAAGGCCCTATTGTTGAAGAACCATATACTTAAGTCATAGAGCATTCAGAAATCAAACTGATACTGATCTGGAAGTTTTACCACTTCTGGCTAGGTTTCACAGTCCTGAAAGTCTCTATGATTACTATCAAAGGGAAAAATACAGTCTTCAACCACTACAAATCTTCTGAGTGAAAATAATGACTGGTCTGGCAAGATATGCCCACTGGTACAATATTAACATGAATGTTATTGGAGTAAGAATCACTTCCTGGTTGGAGTTAAAGATAGCTACAGAAGACAGAATTCCTATCTAGTATCATTAACTGGGCCAAAATCCCATGACTGGCTACGCGATATTCCTTAGGGGATTGCCTGGTATTATTATTCTCCTAAATTGGCATGGTAATAAACTTCCCCTTAAATTCTTTTTTTATTTATTATTTTTATATTATGTATATGAAAGTATTGTCTGCATGTATCTAAGTGCAACCTGTCATGTAATGCCAGTGAGGGTGACAGAGCCCCTAGACCTGGAGTTAAGACAGTTGTTAGTTGCCATTTGGGTTCTGGAAATCTAACCCTGATCCTCTGCAAGAGCAGTCAGTGCCCTTAACTTCTGAACCGTATCTTAAGCCCCCCTCCCTAAGTTTTTATCTTTATACCATCTATCAATCCTCATCTGGAAAGATTTATTTGACTGGAGATGGTCATTAACATAGAGTCCCACAGGTTGTAAACTTGCAGAGAACAAGAGAATATGGAGTGCCCACCTCTAAAGGGAGCATATATATCACAACTCCTCCCCTAAGGCTCAGGTATCATTAAGGAAGTGGGGTGCAAAGTTTGGAACAACTTGAGGTAGTGTACATCTACAGCAAAACAGATCTTTTTCTCAACTGAAATTATAATTGCTGTGACTAAATGCACAAGACCTGCACAAGATCAAGCCAGCAAAAATCCCAGAATGGCCTGGGGAGGGGCTCATGAAATCTCACCCATAACTGAGGAGATCCTTGGTTTGATGGCTGCTAGAGGAGAGAACATCAGTTTTCTTCATGGCTAGGGCTCTTAAGGTGTAATACATGTTATAGAAGATGGTCTTAGAAACCTGCATATACATGCAAAGCTAACTGGACTCAGTGGTGTTTTTTTGTTGCTCTTTTAAAAAGAAGCACTTGAAGTTTGAGGGATATAGGAGAGTAGTTTGAAGGTAGGAATTAGGATATGGATTTGATCAAAACACATTATATGTATGCAAGAAATACCCTCCTACCACTAACAAATGAATAAATTAAAGTAGTGGAGTCACAGTTGGAAGGTTGGTGTTTGAACACCTTGATAGAAGACTTTTAATATGCTCTATCTATGCAATAGTATCTATGGTGCAATTATGGGGCCAAACGTATTCCAACAGCTTTATCTTATTTCTCATACCCTATATCTATAAGGATCTAATAGCTATTGATGAAATAGATTCTACATTTAAGTTCACTAGAATTTTATGCATTATATATAACACAATATATAGGACCCTAAACTATATTTTAGTATAAATAAAATAAATACAAATCCCTGATCTGACGAACTAACAGAAAGATACCACCTGCATGGTAGATACTACTCAAGAAGATTCTTCATTTAAAGATGTATATAGACTTCATTTCAGCTTCTCATCAGTAAACACTACTGGAGACTTTGTGTAATATGTAAATTGCAGCAGATCTCAGTGCTACTTTCATTAATATATTAATTTTTATATATTAATTTAAGGAATTTGAATGCTCCATCTTTTGGATCACTCTTTAGTAACAATATTAAGCTCACCTCTCTCTCCCTCTCTTTCTATACACACACACACATGTGTGCGTGTTACTCATTTGTTTACTCTTGTTCTTGTTCTTTCTCCACCTCACTCTCTCTCCCTTCTTCACTCTCTATCTCTTCTTCCATTTTTTCTCTTTCCATACCTGTATTAGTCAGGGTTCTCTAAAGAAGCAGAACTCATAGAGTGAATATATATATATATACTGGAGAGGCTGAGAATCCGGTAGTCGCTCAGTCCATGAGGTAGGCTGGATGTCTCAGTAGTCCCAATCTGGTGATGAAGGTCTGATGAATTCCAAAAGATCATCTAGTCTTCAGTCTACAGCAGCAAGACAAATTCAGCAGTGAGCTCACCAGCAAGAGAGAAGGCAAGTGGCAAAATAAAGCAATCTCCTCTGCCATGGCCTTTTATATAGGCTGCCATCAGAAGGTAACATCCACATTTAGGGTGTATCTTCCAGCTTCAGATGATCCAGTCAAGAAGATCTCTCTCATTTCAGTTAATCCAAGATACAGTCAAGTTGACACTCAGGATTAGCCATCACAATACTGTTACTTATGTTAGTATATATGAAGGAATACAGTGTGAGCATGATAACACTGTTTCATCCTGTACACAGTGATCAGTATAGCAAGGAAAAGTACTCCTTGATAAGATCTTGTAAGTAAACAAATCACTCAACAGTTCTTACTATAATTGGATTATGATACCTGTGATCCTGTGACTTCAACTATGAAGTCTCTAATGACAAATTATTGCTCCAAGACATCACTGTGTTGCTCTTTCAGTTTTACTCAAAAGACCAGTCAATACATAAAAACTGTAGAACTTAGAATGATAGACTATCACCTTGTTTTTCTAGTTATTGGGCTGTGTGCTCCTGGATAGGACTCCTATATTAAACCTCCCCTCCCATGGCTCAAGGACAATTACAGAAGAGGGGACAGAACAGTTGTATGAGCATTGTATGTTGGTGCATGAACATAAGGAAACAGACTTTCATGTTACTGGGAACTTGTTCTTATGAACTTGCAACAATGCTGAAAGCATACACAAGACCCATGCAGACTCAATCAGACAAACATTCAGCGTGGAGCAGGAGAAATGGGCAGCTGGCCCCAGCCTTAGCTGAGGAACTATTGGCAAATGATTACTGCTAAATGAGGTAGAGTAGATGGATCTCCTTTAAGGGAGTGACTCTAGAAACACTGACTAGTCTCCAGTGGGTGAACTTGCACCAAGGGACACCTGGATAGAAATGCTTGACCAGATAGAACTTAACAAATATGAAAGAATAATTGAAATGTGGTGGGGGGCACCATAGGCGATGGGGAGACGGAGAGCATCTGAATTTGATTAAGGTGTGTTAAATGCGCAAAAACTAAATTAAAATGTTAAAAATGAGAAAAGAAGTATCTTTTCAGCTCATGAATTTTGACGTACAGGGTGAGGAATGGGCATGGATATGAGCTTGCACTGGAAAAGAAAACCATTTTCTCTATTAAAATTTTGAAACAAATCTGCTTACTGGACTTGTTATTTTTCCACACAAATGTTTTTAACCTACTCTAGATATGGTATATTTAAATCGGTTTAGTTAATGTAGTGTGATAGAGAAAATTCTTAATTTGAGCAACAATATTTAGTGCAATGTGCAAGAGAGGTTAACTGTTACCAAACAGCCTTCTAACATTTAACCTCTCATGCACATTCCAGTGGAAATTGTTGGCCAAATTAATAATTTTTTCTATCACACCACATTAAGTTAACAGATATGGAGAGGCATTGTTCATTATCTCATTAAATCTATAATGGTTACTGTTATTTGCATTTAAATTGTCCAGGGTTTGTTGAGTTTGTTTATACCACAACTGGTCAGCACACACAGAAGAGACTACAGATGGCTCAGCTTTAAATTTATACATACATATCACCTCAGTCTCCCAATGCCCAGGGATCTTCAAATAAAAGGGTGTAGAAAGATCCTAAGAGATAGAGGTGGTGGATGACTACAACAAAACCGGATTCAACCCGGCAGTTGCACATCTGAATTCACAGTAATTATGACAGCATGCACAAGACCTGTACAAGCTCAAGCCAGACAAAATCCCAACATGGAGAATGGAAGTGGGCATAACGCTCAACTCCTAGCTGAGGAAATATTATCTATTGACAGCTTCTGGGAATGGAACAGTCATTTTTCTTTAAGAGTTTGAGTCTCATTAAAAGAAATAGAAAAAGGGTTTGGGCCTCAGGCATGTCCATTATTTTAGAGTGGTTTTCCACACATCCAGGTGTACATGGTCAAGTTCATAATGCTATGTCTACCAAACTATATGCAAGTGTTTCATTGTTTATTCACTAAATTCAAGCTCAGTGGAAACAGGAAGAAAGAGAACTTGGGATTTCACATTAGGTATAATGATAAAGGGAGAGAACAAACCAGAAATCAGGTGGAAAATCAAGATAGAGTAAACTAAGATGTCAAAAACTTAAGCAGGAGATGTACCCCTGCTTCTGTAATGATGGTATCTCCTTTCAAGCCTGAGCAACACCACAACGATCCCCAGGAGACCATACCAGTAGGCTAGCCCCTGATGAGTGGTAAATATATGCAACTAGAAGGTTGGGTCAAAATGCAGAGAAGAGGACTTAGGAGTCAATATGACCCAAAATATATGAAATTCTCAAAGAAAAGAAAATGTTTTTTTTTTTAAATATAGGTATGCTGGAAAAAAAGCAACAGGACTCAGTGGAGTATAGTACTCAGGCATCGGAGAAATTTAATATAGAAAAGAGTATTGTGGCCAGTATCAAGAAAGAGTTTGGCAATAATTCACTTAACAATGTATCGAGAGAACAATTTTGGCAGTTATGCAGTGCATAGAACCACTTTATCTACTTCTACCTAGGTTAAATTATCTTTTTTTGTTTTTTATGTCTGGCTAAATGCATGAACTATGCCATGCTCCCACTGATCCATCCAAAAATAAGGACTGCATTTTGAGTTCTGAACACCAGACAACTAATCCTTCAACCTAGCTAAGGCAACACCTAAAGTTGAAATTTTGTGTTTTGTATCAGGCATCAAACTCAGTACTACTTTGTAGTTATAAAGCAATTTGAAAACTTTATATTTATTTTCTATTCCATATTTCTGTGCCCCATTGTTCCCTTAATCTATATTTTAAAAATAAACCTACTGGGGTTAGAGAGATGGTTCAGCATTTAAGGGCACTGACTGCTCTTGCAGAAGACCCGAGTTCGATTCCCAGCACCCAGATGGAAGCTACGAACTGTCCTTAACTCCAGTTCCAGGGGAATCCTAAGGCCTCTTCTGACCTCTGTGGCATTGCACGACACAGGTGCACTCACATACATGCAGGCGATATACTCATAAACATAGAACAGAAATAATAAATAAAATGTTTTAAAAATAAATCTATTGGAATGTAAAAAGAAAGAAAAGAAAAATTTTTGGTAGTC
Source organism: Nannospalax galili (assembly GCF_000622305.1). Classification (NCBI taxonomy): domain Eukaryota; kingdom Metazoa; phylum Chordata; class Mammalia; order Rodentia; family Spalacidae; genus Nannospalax; species Nannospalax galili. The sequence continues at coordinate 1,747,501 of NW_008339916.1, forward strand.
AAGGCTGTTACCAACTATAGGACCTGGAATGACAGACAGACAAATGTTGAGCTTTAACTATGTAATTAATTATTCAAAAATTGACATAAAATAGTTAGGAACTCAATGTGAGACACTAAATGACAACAAAATGTCCAAATAAAGGGTGTATAAAATTGCCACTTAAGAAGAAATGTATTCCACTTTATTTCCCTCAAATATTTTGGAGGGAAAAGAGGTAACTGAAATCATTTAATTTAAGTCGGTAATTTTATTTTCACGGTGAAGAAATGATTTTTCACAGGTAATAATTCAGTTTACGCATGCATTCACACTGGCATTTATTAAGCCCTTCTTGACTAGGTCCCAGTTGATAAGGAGATAAAAATTACTCACATTCTTTCTTCTTTATAATTCATGATTTTTAGTGAGATGGACAGTTTGTTATCACCAAATGAAACACATTACTAAGCAAGAAATGACATTATGATAAATACATATGAATTATTTTCAGAGTTCAGAGAAAGGTGGAAAAATTAAAGAATGCTTCCTAATTAAATGAACTCTGGACTGAAAATTAGACAGAAAAAGTTTCTGAAAACAAAATATGATATGGGCTGAAAGAAAAATATAGTCATGGTAAAATGGGAGACTTAATGTTTTGAAGATTCATTCAATGGGCAATTTTTGAGCCTCAAAATTTCACCTGAATTAAAATTAGATATTTGGTAGGTATGTATAGTTGATATCAACAAAATTTTAAAATCACAAATATTAGATTTTACTGAGGTAGGCAACCAGCTAAATGGGAATTTATGATAAGTAATTTTAAAGGTAAATAACCTAGTCCTAGAAGAATGCAGAAGGGGAACATTTATTACAGAACTCAGAAGGGGAAAGTAGAAGATAAGATGCCTGGGTAAGCATATCTTACAATATAATTAACCAGATAAATTAGTTGGAGACAACCTGAAAGCGATAGGAAACAAAGACAATAAACAAATCAAAATCTGGAATTTTTCTGAAACTGTGAATATCTCTGAGAGTTGAAACTACCGGTATCAGTGCTTGATCTCACCCTGTAAGTTAAACAGAACAAACAGTATATTCAGTCACTATTTACAGGCTTGGGGAAAGAGTGAAGGACAAAGTTTTTGTGAAATCAACAAGGAAGTGCAGGGATAACACACCACTCTCAAATTTGGAATGATAGATCATTGGGATTTGTTTGAGGATAATATTTTTACATTATTTAAGAAAAATGTTCGGGGGATAGAGAGATACCTGAGTGGTTAAGAGGACTGACCTTGCAGAGAACCAGGGCTTGATTCCCAGCACCCACATATCAGCTAATAACTGTCTGTAACTCCAGTTCTAGGGGAATCTGATGCTCTCTTCTGACCTTCACGGCATTGCTAGACACAGGGGCACTAACCACATGTAGGCAATACACTCATACACATAAATTTAAAATAATAAATAAAATATTTTTTTTAAAAAAAGAGGAAAAGTTGGAAAAAGTCTGGTTTATCACAAGACCCTGTGACAATAGAAGTGTAAAGATAAAACTTAGAGAAGATAAGTGTGGAATCACCCAAGGTAGTAGCAGGGTTTAGGATAAGGAAGTTGCCATGCACTGGAATTTTTAGTAAGTTTGTAAGATTGACAAGAGAGTTTACAGATGAAACACTTAGGAAAGAAGTTAAATATTTTACAAAATTTTGAAATGTTACCGAAACTTGAGGTAATTTACATTTCATTGACTGTTTCAATATTTGTGTTACAGAACACTGAGACATACTCAAGGAAAGTTGGGTTTCAAGTAAGGGAGAAGATCATGTACATATAAAAGTAATATACTTGTTAAGCAATGTCGAAAACTGATGGTGTGCAGCTGTTAAAGGCTTGGGAACACAACCGAATAGATGATACTTTTTAATTAAAAACTCATATCCTGTCTACTGACAATGTTGATAACAGGTCCAAAGGACATGCTCAAAGCCCAGAAGTAATAAATGATAGGTATTTCAGAATTTATTATTTTAGGAGATAGTGAGAAAAGAAAATTGTGGTTTTCTATAAAAAACATTGTTCCATGTAACAAAACTCTGTATAATTTAGTACACATTTATTTGGTAATTATATCAATAAGGACTACATTGGCTGAAATTAAAAAGAAAATGAAAATAAGCAATGGTATAAATATTTAGAATTTTGTATTTCTTTACTAATGAAGAGTTGTTGGGACATACAGCCTAACTTGATCTGAGAGTTCCGTACTACAAAGTCATAAGGGATTATTCTTCTACCAAAGTGTTCTAGCTTTCAAAATTGTTGGAAGGGAAAAATGTTGGCATATTCACTATCCATTAACATGGACAGAATAAAAGAAAGAATTATGAAGAAAAAGGCAAAGTAGCCATCCTGGCTGTCCCTTACTGTGACCTATTATAGGCACCTATGTGATATGACACTTCACAGAAATTCTAAGGTATGGAACTATGTCACATTATATGGGATGTTTGAAAATTTATTCTCAATCTGGGTGGACATATTCTCAGATAAAAATTATATTACTGTAGAAAATGGAGAGCTAATAGCAGAAGACAACTACCAGGATTTTGATATAACTCTTGCCTGAAACTGAAGTTAGACTACAATGTTTTCCGTTATATCTGTTTTGACCTTGAACAAGCCAATACTATTTTTGAGCTTGAATTTTTTTCTGATTGTCAAGTGACAGGTTACTGTTCAATTCTCTTCAAGGGTTTAATAATCTGGGTAACTGAATGAATGGATAGATGAATAACTGCTTAAAAAATAGCTTATATATCTACAGTAGTGCCTAAGCAAGTTACTAGATCTATATACTCTGAGACTCCAACTTAGTCATAATGGATTTAAACAGATGGAATGGTTGCTTATCATTACATTACTTTAATTGTACAGAATGATATATGTTCATAAACACATGCAGCCAGAAATGTATCATTTAAGCAAACAGGTATCAAATAAATACCTTTGTAGCCTTAATACAAAACAAAATATAGAACATCTCAGACATTTGAATATTCACTTTGTGTCCTACAAAAGGACTTTGACCTTTTGCAATGAAATCATTTTAGGTATAGTGTCTTGTGATCAAGATCTGAATCAGTAATTTTATTTATACACACATTTCATTATACAAGTTTTCTGTGGTTATTCAGATTTCTTTTGTTGTTTGTTTTTATGGTTTTTATTATGTCCTTGACAATTACCTACGTGTAATTTATGTCTTCAAAGTTTTTTAGCACTAAGGTAAAGGACAATGTCTTTTTAGTAAAAAAATATGAACTGTATGGCCATGTATAATCCCTCGTTCTTGACCCGGGTAATTGCCTGCATGTGTGCAAGTGCACTGTGTCATGCAGTGCCCACAGAGGACAGAAGTGGGCCTCTGATCCCCTGGAACTGAGGTTACAGACAGTTGTTATATGTCATGTGGGTGATGGGATTCAAACCTTGGTCTTCTGCAAGAGCAGCCAGTGCTGTTAACTACTGAGCTATCTTAACAGACCCGAAAATATGTTTTAAAAAATCCTTTCCTTTTTCATACAATTTATTTTAATCATATTTGACCCCTTCCTCCTCTCTGACCCCATCTTAACTACTCCCTCCTGGACTCTGTCTTCTACTATTATTTGTCATTTTTTTAATTTTTGAAAAGCCTATTGAGTCTAATCTGTTCTTTGCAAGTGCTCTGCATGTGTCTTTCAAGTAGAGTTTGGTCAACATATAAAGAAGCAAACCAGTAGAGAAAACAGACACTCTCTCCCAGCATGTATCAATTGACACTATATTCACTAGATGGTTTCTTGCCCATCTATACCATCCATGCTCTGATCCTGTCTGACTTGGGTTTGCACAACTCATAAGCATACTGTCATAAGTGCCATGAGTTCATATGTGCAACTACCCTGCAGAGTCCAGACAACACAGTTTCCTTATATTCATCTATAACCTCTGACTCTTAAAATCTTTCTGTCCCCTCTTCCATAATTATCTTTAAGCCTTTGGATGATTTGGTGCTATATATGAGTGTTCCATCTTTGGCTGAACAATCTTCAGTCTCTTGTTCTCTGCTCATTGACCATTTGTGGGTATCTGTGTTAATCAGCATCTGCTCCAAAAAGAGCTTTCTCTGGTTAAAGTTGAGTGACTCACTAATATATGTGTACAACAATATATCATGAGGAGTCATTTTAATATTATGTCTGTCGGCTGAATGATCACAGCAGATTCTCCCCTATGTTCTGTGACCTGTCTAGTCACAGGTTCCTGACCCTTATATATGTCAGGTATGAACTGTCGCTGTGATCAAGAGAACAAAAAGACATTATTCTACAAATGAAGAGACAGATGGCTGCAAGCAGAGATTTTAATTGAATTTGTGTGCATTTTATGCAATATATCTTAATCATATTTATGCCTCCTCCCTTATCTGCATCCCATGCCCTCCCCCACCAGATATCATCCTTTAATTATGTCATATTTAAATTCTTTTGAGATAAACAAGAGGGAGAAGATTATGAGTTAGAGAGGAGACTGTTGACGGGCTCATTCCTGAGAAGGGGAAAGTGATTCATAGTTAAGATGATTAATATTAGAATGTACAGAAGATTCTTAATTGAACATTTATTTAAAAATACATCCTTGACTTTCAGCTTTTGAGATTGTGAGTCAGAAAGTATATCAAAAGTACTTCAGATCAAAATGAGTCAAGTATTGTAGTTTGAGAAAGTACAATTTTTGTACAGATGTCAGTCAATTCAGCAACTCTTTTTTCGTTTTTAAAAAATTTTTGAGAGTTTCATATATGCTATCATATTTGCATTTCATCTACCCCTCCCTGTTCCCCTACTAGTTCATTTAATTGTGATCATGCATACCTGTGTTTAGGGTTGCCACTTGGAATTTCCTCTCAGAGAGTGAGTTCCTGGAGAAAAATGAATCGTCCTTCCTCATCATACATCAGATGAAGAGCATGTAGCTCTTCATCTCGAATTAGCGGAACACATGGAAATTCCCCATCCACCTGGGGATACCAACTACTTTCGGCATTATATAAGGTTGACTTAGGCTACTATAGTCTGGAGATTTAATTGATGTAATTTCCTTGTCATGGTTAGACTGCATTAACTAAGAGCAGGTGCCTTTTCACTCTAAATATTACAATCTTCCTACCCACTTCACTGACAATCCTGGAGCCCCAGATATAGAAGTGGCATTATACATGTATCACGTATGGCTGCACATCTCATAGCTAGTTATTCTATTTTGACCAGTTGTAGAACTCTATAATAGTCTCCATCTATTGCAAAAAGAAGCTTCTTTGATGATGGGTAAGAGGTATACTTTTCTGTAAATATAAAGATATGTACTTAGAATATAGTAAGAAATTACATTGGTCTAGGAAAGTGACAGTAATCGTTTCTTCTCTAGGGATTGTGTCTTCTCCAATCATGTGTACTTGGTTACATTTATAGTACCATGTATGAATTTCTTCACATTCAGCAGATCTTAAGTCCAATTAGACAGCTGTTAATTATCCCCTAGATGAAATATAACTGTCGTATCTCTAGAGATAATTTGCTGGGAAAATCATTGTTGTGGTTTATAGGCTTTAGAGCATGGGAGGAACACTGATTGATTTTCTCCTTTGGCGACTTGTGCAACATCTTCTGATAATGTGAGAGTCAGTCTTTTAGTAGGATGCTTGCAGGTCCTTTCCAGAAAAGAGAAAAATATTAAGGGGGTGTTAATTGGAAAATAACTCAAATTATTCCTATTTTCAGGTGACATAATATTATACATCAGAGATTCCCAAAATTCCTCCAGAGAACTTCTAGAAATGATCAAAACTGTCCTCACTGTGGCAAGACACAAAAGCAGTGTACAAAAATCACTATTTTATGTACTAGTAATAAGCAGGCAGAGAAAGAAACTATGGAAACACTCCCACTCACAATAACCTTAAAAAATCTAAGAGAAGGGGCTGGAGAAATGGCTCATTGGTTAAGGGCACTGGCTGCTCTTGAAGTCCCACGTTCAATTCCCTGTATCCACAAGGCAGCTAACAACCATCCATAACTCCAGTTCCAGGGAATCCTATGCTCTCTTCTGACCTCTGTGTGTGTTGCATGATGGGTGCACTTACATACATTTAGGCAATACACTCATACACATAAAGAAAATAAAAATAATTTTTTTTAATCTAGGAGAAAACTGAACCAAAGATGTCAAAGATTTCTGCAATGAAATTTTTAAATTTTTAAATGAAAAGATTGCAAAAGAGTAGAAGATGGAAGATCCCTTGTGCTCATGAATTGGTAGAAATAATACTGTGAAAATGACACCCTACCAAAAACAGCACAATTAAAATTACAATCAAATTACACATGATATTTTTTCATAGATTAAAAATCCCCTACATTTCTTAAAAGTGAAGAACAATGCATGAGGGATTATTATATCAAATTTCAAAATATATTGCTGACCTGTTATAACAGTGGTATTAGCATGATAACAGACATGTACTGGAACAAAATACAAACTGAAGACACAAGTACACACAATGACAGCCATCTTATATTTGACAAAGGTTCCAAAAATACATAATAGATGAAATACAGGTCCTTCAATATATAGTGTTAATATAACTGAATCTCTACATGTAGAAGAATGAGTTTAGACCCATGTCTATCACCATGAGGAAATATCATATCCAAATGAATCAAAGACCTCAATGTGAAACCTGAAATGCTGAAACTTTTGGAAGAAAACATAGCCATTATCCTTTAATATACAGGTAAAGGAAAGGGTTTTCTAAATTGGATTTGATTTACTCAGCAATTAAAGCACATAATTGGAAAATGGGACCTAACTATGCTAAACAACATTTGTACAGCAAAGAAGACAATCGATTGATTGAATATAAATCCCAACTGAGTGAGAGGGAATCTATGCCAGCTTTACGGATGACAGAGTATTGATTTATAGAATTTACAGAAACTCAAAATAAAAAAAAATGAATCAAGAATAGACAAGACCCAATTTAAAATGGGCTATATATCATGGGGCTGGAGAGATAGCTCAGCAGTTAAAAGCACACCACGGTGTGATTCCCAGCATCCACAAGATGATGAAAATCTGTCCATAACTCCAGTTCCAGGGGAATCTAATGCCTGTTTTTTACCTCAGTGTGCACTGCACGAAAGGGGTGCACTTACACACATGCAGAGAATACACTCATACTCACAAAAATAAAGACAATAAATAAAATATTTGTAAAAATGGACTATAGGTCTGAACAATGATTTCTCAAAAGATGGAATAAAAACAGCCAAGAAACACCTTATAAAGTGCTCAAAATCCTTAGCAGTTCAGGAAATGCAAATTAAAGTTAATTTAGTATTTAATCTTAAGGCAATAAAAATATCTAAGGCCACGAAAACAGATGACAAATGCTGACAAGGATGTGAAAAGATGGAAGTTCTATTTATTGGTAACCAAAAATGAAACCATATAATTTGCATATAAGTCGGTGAAAGTAGAAATAGTTATACTAAGTGAGATATCCAACATTCTGAAAAACAAGGGATGCATGCTCTCTTTCATTTGATGATCCTGTGTGAATGATTTTTATAAATGGGCACAGTCTCGATTAATGAGTTTAATTAACCCTATGAAACTGATGTGCTCTCAAGTCTTGTGACCTGGGCACCTACCTTGTTCCCTCGGAAACCTCAATTTGGTACTCAACCCAAATGTTAATGAATAAACATATTGAAGTGCTGAAAGGTGCATACCCATCTCCATTGCACACAGGGGAGAATGTGAAGGGGTGACTTGGGTGAATGAGATATTCTAGAACTAGGGATGAAGAAGCTGGGTGGTCTGTTAAGTTTACAGTGAAGTCAAGCTTGTACTTCCAGATTAATGCTGGTGAAACCATTTTGAATAAAATTATGGGTGGAGTCTGATTCAAAGACACAATTCCAGGGACAAAGTTCCATCAGCACAGTTCCAGGAGCCAGAAGGTTGCAAGAGATATCTTAGGGAATGGAGTGTCCTCCAACTTTGGGCCCACTCTTTAAAACTAAATTAAATAGATTTTTTTTCACCTTTTTGAGACAGGGTCTCCCTGAAACCCCAGCTGGCCTAGAATTCACTATGTAGACCAGGGTGGCTTTGAACTCACAGAGATCCACCTGCCTCTGCCTCCTGAGTGTTGGGATTAAAGGCGTGTGCCACCACATCCAGCTCAAAGCTAAATTAAATAGACTTTTAAAAATATTTTATTGCATTTTTGTGTATTTCATGTAACATATTTTAATCAACCTTATACCCCCTCCTCCATCCACGCCCTCTCTATGCCACCCACTGGATTTCATACATTGTGTCATATATGTTAAGTGATTTCTGGTCAAGAGTTTGTACCCAGATGTTCTTGGGTCCAAGTTCATCTACTGGAGTCTAGCAAGCTTACCTAGAGTCTCTCCCTTAAACAAGAGCTTCTCTCCCTCACCCAGCAGTAATCAGTTGCTAAGAGTTCCTAGGCTTGCAATGGGACCTGCTGCCCATTTCCCTCCTTTCATGCTGGGATGCTTATCTGACTGAGTCAGCCCAGGTCTTGTGCATGCTGTCATCATTGTTGCAAGGTCATATGAAGTAGTTTGCCAGTGGCCTGAAATCTTCTGCTTCCATATGTTCATGCACCAAGCCTGGCTTTTACAGTCTTTCTGTCCTGTCTTCCACAATAGTCCCTGAGCCATGGGTAAGATTTAATACAGGAGTCTTATGAAGGGACCCACGCTCTGCAGTCTCTTATTATTTAGCTAGTTGTGTCCTTCTGTGTACATTGCGGTCTGTTATATGGGGCTGCTTCATTGGTGAGAGTTGAGAAATGTGTTACTATTCTCTCTACTCCCTGTCCAGCTATGTTCCATGAGCATTAGGTCTAGAGGTTTCACTGTAGATGTATCATTTAAGGCTGGGAATATCTCAGATATATATTCTCTGTGTGTGACCAGCTGTGGAACTCTGTAATAGCCTCCACTGTTGCAAAGAGAAGCTTCTTTGATGAATGGTATACAGTATATTTGTGAGAAAATATAAGGAACCATATTTAGCATACAGTAAGAAATTTCATTTTTTAGACAAAGATAGGCTTTTCTCTAGGATCTATAACCTTTCCAGTCATATGTATTTGGCTATATTTACAGTGCCACTGATGAGCTCCCTCCCATTGAGAAGATTTTAATTCCAATTACATAACTGTTGATTACCCACTAGATAAAAGCACCACTACTGCACCAATAGAGATAGTTTGCGGTGCCAGTCTTTATGGTTTTTAGGATTTCGAGCTGAGTTGGACCATGGATTGATCATTTACCTTAGCAGCTTGCGTAGTACCTTTTACAACTATGAGCAAGCTAGTCTTCAGAGGAAAGGTTTCCAGGTAAGGTCCAGCTCCCTTGCTCCAAGTCCTGTTCTGAAATATGTCCTGTCTTCAGAAATAGGGTTTTAAATTCAAGTTCTGGGAGATAACCAAGGACTGTGGCAATAGCCTGTGTTATTTTGGGAGTCTCTTGGGCTGCCTTGATCAACAACTTGAGGGGATGTTTCTCCTGTCTGGCACTGTATTCTTTCTTATTTAGATTTCAAGTATACTCATGTTCAGTTATTGTATGTGTATTTTTCAGAGTTTTTTTTTAAATTAATACATTTCCCTTTGGATTTTTATGCCATGTAGATTTGATTTATCTCCCCCCACCCTTTGTCTAACTACCATCCTCCCTCCCCAGTTCGTGTCCCCATTTCCTCCATTTTACTCTTGGTAATACCTGTCTTCCATTATCCCCTCTTTCTTGAGTTGTTTCTTCCCCTTTAATGTCATGGGTCCTTGTGTACTCTTTTCTCCATTCTCAGTTGAATCCCACCTTTTCCCTCTTTTCCCATTTGGTAACATGTTTCCTACTACCACCCTCTTTCAGGCTCTTTCTTTCCCTTCATCTTCATGCTTCCTTTCCATTTTTCTAGTTCCAGCTGTATCATCAGAATAGATACACACGTATAAGAGATGGATGCTATGATCTGGAAATGAGGGAAAACATATATCGCTTGATTTTTCTCACTCTTTTTTACTTCACTTAGTGTAACAGGTTCTAGTTCCATACATCTACCTGCAAATTTAATAATTTCATCTTTCCTGGCTTTGAGCAGAGCTCTCTGGTATAAATGTACCATATTTTCATTATCTAGTCATCAATTGATGGACACTTAGGTTGTTGCCATTTCTTAGCTATTGTAAAAGAGTAGCAACAAACATGGATGTACAGCTATATCTACAGTAGGATGAGTCCTTTGGGTATATGCCAAGGAGTAATATAAACAGATCATATGGTAGATTCTTTCTCTCTTTCTCTTTCTTCTTTCTTTCTTTCTTTCTTTCTTTCTTTCTTTCTTTCTTCCTTCCTTCCTTCCTTCCTTCCTTTCTTTCTTTCTTTCTTTCTCCTCATTTCTTTCTTTCTTTCTTTCTTTCTTTCTTTCTTTTTCTTTCCTTTTGATCTTCTTGAGACAGGGTTTCCCTGTAGCCCCATCTGGCCTGGAACTTGCTATGTAGACCAGTCTAACCTCAAACTCACAGAGATCCACCTGCCTCTGTCTCCTGAGTGTTTGGACTAAAGGCATGTGCCAGCACACCCAATTGGGACACCACTTTTTTTATTTTTTAAGAGTTCTGGACACTGCTTTCCACAGCGGTTGCCAAATTTGCATTCCCATATCCTCACCAGCATTTGTTGGCTTTTGTTCTCTCGATCTTAGCCAGTCTGATGGTGGTAAGGTAAAATCTTAAAGTGGTTTTGATCTGCATTTCCTTAGTTGCTAGGGATATTTAACACTTTTAAAGATGTTTTACACCATTTTTATTTATCCATTTGAGATTTTTCTGATCAAAGTCCTTAGCCCATCCTTTTATTGGGTCATTTGTTTTTGGTTTCTTTGTTTTTGACTTCTTTGTATGTTGTCCCTATTCATTCACTGTCAGATGTGTAGCTGGTGAAGACTGTCCCATTCAGCAGGTTTCCTCTTCTCTTCCTCTGTTGTTCCTTTTCCTGGACAGAAACTATGTAACTCAATGAGTTCCCACTTGTTGTTTGGTGACCTAATACTTAAGTAACTGATGTCTGATTTAGAAAGTCCTTTCCTACACCCATATCTAGTAGGGTTCTGCTATGTATTATACCATCTGACTTTCATAGTTTTCATTGAAAACTCAGCTCTGATGGGTTTTCGTTTATATGTAACTTGCTTTTGTTTTGTTTTCTCTAGCAGCTTTCAGTACCCTCTCTTGGTTCTGTACTTTCAGTATTTCTACTATGATATGTCTTGTGGAGTTCTTGTTCTGGTCCTATCTAATTTGTGTTCTATGTGCTTCTTGAATCTGTATAGGTATGTCTTTTGTCTTTCTTTAATTTAGAGGAGTTTTCTTCTATAATTCTGTTCAAGATCTGACCAATGCCATTGGCCTGAAATTCTTCTCCTTCTTGTATCCCTATGATATGTAGATTTGGTCTTTTCATGGTGTCCCACAATTCCTGAGTATTCAATTCATCTGTTTTAAAACTTATTTTATAGTCTTTGCTTGAGGAGTCCAGTTCTTCATCTTTATTTTCCACTCTTCATATCCTGTTTTCTGCTTCATTCACTCTGCTTGTGAACCTTTCTCCTTTTGTTTCAAATTGATTTGGTGAGTTTTTCAGTTCCATCTCCAATTTGGCTTGAGTTTCCTTTCATATTTGTATTTCTTTTGTGAATTCAGTTTTATAATCCTGAATTGTTTTTGCTATTTCATTCATCCACATATGTGCATTTTCTTGAGCTTCCACCACATTTATGACTAACATTTTTTAGTTCTTTGAGTTGTGTTTTCCTTTAGTTCTTTGATCATGTTTATGACTGTTGTATTAAATTCTGCATCGTAGTTCACCATTGTAAGATTGGTGGATTTCATTGGGGACATATTCTCTTCATTTTTCTTATGTTTGGGCATATGGATGATGTATTTAGTCAGGGTTCTCTAAAGAAACAGAACTGGTAGACTGAAAATATATGTATGGGGATTTATCAGATTAGCTCACTGGATAATGTCCAAGTAGTCCAACAATGGCTGTACCACACTGAAGAGACTGAGAAACCATAGCTGCTCAGTCCATGAGGTAGGCTGGATGTCTCAGTAGTCCCAATCTGATGCTCAAGATCTGAAGACTTCCAAAAGATTGGCTAGTGTTCGGTCTACAGCAGCAAGATGAACTCACCAGGGAGAAAGAATGCAAGCAGGGAAAAGAAAGCTCTCTCCTCTGTCACGGTCTTTTATAAGGCTGCCATCAGAAGGTAACACCCACATTTAGTGTGTGTCTTCCAGCTTCAGATGATCCAATCAAGAAAATCTCTCTCATTTCAGTTAATCGCAGATCCGGTCAAGTTGACACCCAGGATTAGCGATCACAGATTTCTTTTGCTGGTTGTGTGTCTGGTAGGAAATTCTATTCTGCCTTTTTTTTAGCTCAAGTTTGCTTCTGCTTATATTGTTGATGTAGCTTGGTTGCTTTTTGTTAAGGTATGAAATGTTACTTGGTCTCTGCTGCACGTTTTTGGAGGTTAATAGGCTGGTCTGGGTAGTACATGGGTCTGTAGTAGGCAGATTAGGAGGCAGGGTAAGGACAAGATGGGGGTGGGGACATCCTGTGGCGGGTCTAGCAAACTATACCAGAGGATTAAGTTAGTCTGGGTTATGAAACTAGTTGAGGCTTTTTTCTTTCCAGGTAATATTAATGGTGGCACAGTAACATATTATATTATAGCTCCAAATATTTAAATGTAAGAACATTGCCTACCCTCTCTCTGACCTACAGGCTTCTCTCTCTGGGGTAAGTCCATTGGGCCCTCCTCGCCTTTACTCCCCCAGCCTCACTCACCATCCCATCTGCCCCACTGGTCTCTCCTCCTAGCCTGGGCCATGTCCCATTCCTTGCCTTGGCACCCCAGACACCAGGAGAACCACCACTGCTTCTTCCTGATCCTGTGTATCTAGAGCAACTCAGTTCCTTCCCAGGTCCCCAGGAGCACTCAGGGCCTGGCCCTGCCCTCACCTCCCTCTGCTTTCCTGGGCCTCCTGGACCCGCAGGCGTCTATCCAGGATAGTCAATCTGGCCCTTCATGCCTTGATTCTCCCAGCCTCACTCACCCTCCCATCTTCCACGCTGGTCTCTCCTCCTAGCCTGGGCCCTGTCCCATTCCTTGTCTTGGCACCCAGACTTCTGGGGAACCACCACTGCTTCTTCCTGATCTTGTGCATCCAAACCAATTCAGTTCCTTCTTGGGTCCCTAGGGGTGCTCTGGGACTAGCCCCACCCTCACTTCCCCCTGCCTCACTGGGTCTGCACAACCCTCCAGCCTCTTTCCTGGATGCTGGGGCTGGCCTTTCCTCTTCCTGGTCCTTTGCATCCAGACAAACCAAGCTCCTCAGTCCAGTCCCCAAGGGCCCTTGAAGCTGCCTCCCACCCCCATCTTCCTTTGCATCTCTGGGTGGCATGGCCACCAGTTGCCCTAGACCAGCATCTTTCCTAGGCCCAGGTCCCAGGCCAGTCCAACCCCCAAATTCCTGAGGACAAAATCCATCCTGGAGGGATCCAGACCTTAGGAGAAAGCCTGAGAGCATCTGATCCTCATCTGACTTGGGCCTCTGTGGGAACTCCTGAAGACAACAGCAATCTGGCCAATCTAATATAAAACCAGAAGAGAGAACTCGAAGTTTAGAGGAACCAGGCTTTCATGCCAAAAAATTAAACCACAAGACACATAAAGTTCACAAAAAGAATCAGACCTAAACTTGAAGCCTTGAGTCTCACCCAAGACTCAGAAACTACAAAAGAAATTCACATTTCAAAATCACACAGAAAAAATAATAACACGAAAAACTAAAATACTATATCATCACCAAATATGAATAGTCCTCTAGAGGAGTACAATGAGAATTTCCTAGAGGTAATGCAGGACATGGAACTCAAAAGAACAATTATAAACATGAATTCAGTGAATTTAAAAAACACACAAACAAAGAAATAAAAAAAAACTGAAGGAAGAAGGGGTAAACTTCTGAATGAATTCATAAAAGAGTTAGAAATATTGAAGAAAACTCAGGCTGAAATGAAGAACAAAGTGAAACACTCAGTAAGCCAATTAGAAACGACAGGAGAAAGCCTCACCAATAGGATGAATGAAATGGAAAACAGAGTATCAAGACTGGAAGATAAAGTGGATGAACTAGACCACTCAAGCAAAGATTATGAAGAATTTAAGAAATCACAAGAATGGAATATGCAGGAGTTGTGACACCATAAAAAGAGCAAACTTATGAATTATAGGCATACAGGAAGGTGAAGAATCCCAAGGTAAATGCATAGACCAGATCTTCAACAGAATTGTGGAAGAAAATTTCCCAAAATTAAAGAAAGACATGCCCATAAAAATACAAGAAGCATATAGAATGCCAAACAGACAGGACCAGAAAAGAAACTCTCCATGGCATATCATAGTGAAAACACTAAATGTACAGAACAAAGAGAATACTGAAAGCTGCAAAGAAAAACAATTCACATGTAAAGGAAAACCCATCAGAATTACAGCTGACTTTTCAGTGCAAACTATGAAAGCCAGAAAAGCATGGACCAAAGTATTCCCAGTTCTAAATGACCATAGACCCAATCCAGAATTCTATATCCAGCTAAAATGTCTATTATACTTGAAGGAGAAAGAAAAATCTTCCATGATATAAATAGGCTGAAGGAATTCATGTCCACAAAACCAGCCCTTCAGAGAGTACTTGAAACTATACAAAGAGCTGAAGAAAGGAATGACTATATACAAGGGGTAATGGAAAGAAATTCAGTGAAGGTTTAACTGTGGAAATGCACAGCTGTATCAAGAATGTGAACAGAAATAAAAATGACAAGATTCAATACACATCTTCCATTAACAACTTTAAATATAAATGGACTGAACTCCCCTGTCAAAAGACACAGGCTAGTTGAATGCATTAAGAAACAAAATCCATCCTTTTCTGCAAGAAACCCATCTCACTTCCCAGAACAGGTACTACCTTAAGGTGAAAGGATGGGAAAGAATATTTCAAGCTTAAAATAAAACTAGTCAGAAGAGATAAAGAGGGTGTGCTGGATAGCTTTAGTGTCAACTTGACACACCTGGGTTGAGGGAGCCTCAGTTGGGGAATTGCCTCTATTGGACTGGCCTGTGGCCATGTCTGAGGGGCATCTTCTTGATGAGTGATGTGGGAGGCCCAGCCCACTGTGGGTGGTGCCACCCTTGGGCAGGTGGGCCTGTGTTGCATAAGAAAGCAGGCTGAGCAGGGGCCAGGAGAGCAAGCCAGTAAGCAGCGTTCCTCCATGGCCTGTGCTCCAGCTCCTGCCTCCAGGTTCCTGCCCTGAGTTCCTACCTTGGGCTCCCTGATGAACTGCGTGCGACCTGGGAGATGTAAGACAAATAAACCCTTTCCTCCCCAAGTTGGTACTGGTCAGAGTGTTTTGTCACAGCAATGAAGAAACAAACTAGGACAGAGGGCCACTTCATTCTGATCTAAGGAACAATAAATCAAGAAGATATTACTATCATGAACATATATTCACCAAACTCTGGTGCACCCCGCTTCATAAAAACAATACTACAGGGCTTTAATACCCAGATTAATCCCAACTCATTAATAGTAGTGGATTTCAATATGCCACTGTCTCCATTGGATAGGTCAACAGGGCAGAGAGTTAACAGAAAGACATCTGAATTAAATAATACCATATATCAAATGGACTTAGCAGACATCTAATGAGTATTTCACCCAAGCACCAAAAGACATACTGTCTACTCAGCACCCCATGGAACCTTCTCCAAAATTGACCATATACTGGGGCACAAAACAAACCTCAACAAATACAAAAAGACTGAAATAATTCCATGCAGTCTATCAGACCACAGTGCAATAAAGCTTACCATCAACACCGGAAGAAGCCCGAATCACCATATGAACACATGGAGATTAAGCAACACACTCCAGAATGATGAATGGGTCAAAAGAGAAATTAAGAAAGAAATAAAAGTATTCCTGGAACTAAATAAAAAGGACAATACAACACAACAAAACCTCTGGGATATGCTGAAAGAAGTCCTTAGACGAAATTTGTAGCGCTAAGTGCCTACATCAAAAAATCGGAAAGAACACAAACAAATGACTTAACATTGCAACTCAACACACTTGAAAAGCAACAGGAAATGAAACCAAAACTCAGCAGACAAGAAGAATTAACAAAAATCAGGGCAGAAATTAATAAAATTGAAACAAAGGAAACAATACAAAGAATCAACAATTCCAAGAGCTGGTTCTTTGAGAAACGATAAACAAGATTGACAGACCATTAGCTCAGTTAACCAAAAGAAAGAGTACCTCCAAATCAACAAAATCAGAGATGAAAAGGGAAAAAATCACAACAGACACCAGAAAGATACAAAACATTATAAGGGAATATTTTAAAAACACATATGCTACTAAACTTGAAAACCTAAAAGAAACGGACAGATATCTAAAGGCATGGCAACTACCAAAACTAAACCAAGAAGAGATTATCAGCTTAAACAGGCCCATGACACAAAAAGAAATTGAAATAGTA
>NW_008339916.1:1764907-1767008 GCF_000622305.1 Nannospalax galili
GAGTAATAATTGGAAAAGAAGAGATCAAATTATCCTTTTTTGTAGATGATATGATAATATCCGAGAGATGCCAAAAATTCCACCAGAAAACTCCTAGAAATTATTAACAAGTTCAGTAAAGTGGCAAGTTACAAAATTAACCTACAAAAGTCTGTAGCCTTTCTATATACCAATAAGAAGCAATCAGAGAAAGAGCACATGGAAACACTCCCCTTCACAGTATCTGCAAACAAACAAACAAAAAAAAACCCTTAGAATAAACCTGACCAAAGACATTAAAGAGCTCTACAAGAAAAATTTTAAATCATTAAATAAAGAGATTGAGGAAGACATCAGAAGGTGGAAGGACCTCCTATTCTCATGCATTGGAAGAATTAATATTGTGAAAATGACCATCCTACCAAAAATCATTTATAGAGTCAATGGAATGCCAATCAAAATACCCATGACATTTTTCACAGAATTGAAAAAAAAACATCCTAAGATTCATATGGAAGCGCAAAAGACCTTGTATAGCCTAAACAACCCTGAGCACTAAGAGCAATGCCTGGAGGATTACTATACAAGATTTTAAGCTGTATTACATAGCTATAATCATAAAAACAACATGGTTCCGACACAAAAGTAGATCCATAGATCAATGGAACAAAATTGAAGACCCAAATATGAGTTAATATGATTTCAGCCACCTGATATTTGACAAAGTGGCCAAGAATATTCACTGGAGGAAAGACATCATGTTCAGCAAATGGTGCTGGCAAAACTGGATCTGCACCTGTAGAAGAATGAAACTAAACCCCTATCTTTCACCCTGCACAAAAGTTAATTCCAAATGGATCAAAGATCTCAAGGTAAAGGCTGAAACCCTGAAACTGTTAGAAGAAAACAGTGGAAAAAACCTGAAAGATACAGGTGTAGGAAAGGATTTTCTAAACCAGACATTAATTGCTCAGGAAACAAGGGCAAGAATTAACAAATTAAACTAAATATCATTAAACTAAAAAGCTCTGTACGTCAAAGGAGGTAACCAGGGAAGTGTTCAGAAAATCCACAGAATGGGAGAAAATCCTTACCAGTGACACATTTCACAGAGGTGTAATATCCAGAATATATAACAAGCTCAAGAAACAGAGAATCAAGACAAGAAGCAACCCAATTAAAAGATGGGCTAAGAAGTTGAACAGAGAGTTCTCAATAGAAGAAGTAAAGATAACTATGAAACATCTTAAAAGATGTTCAACATCACTAATAATTAGGGAAATGCAAATTAAAACCACTTTAAGATTTCATCTTACCCCAGTAAGCCTGGCTAAGATCAAGAGAACAAATGATACCAATTGTTGGAGAGGATGTGAGGAAAGGGTAACACTCATCTACTGATGGTGGGGCTGCAAACTCATTCAATCCCTATGGAAAGAAAGGTGGAGACCTCTTAAAAAACTACAAATGAACCTACCATTTGACCCAGTTATACCACTCCTTGGCATATACCCAAGGAACTCATTCTATTGCAGAGACACTTGTACATCCGTGTTTGTTGCTGCCCTTTTCAGAATAGCTAAGAGATGGAAGAACCCTAAGTGTCCCTCAAATGACAAGTGGATATTGAAAATGTGGTTCATTTATACAATGGAGTTTCACTCAGCAATAAAGATGAAATCATGAAACTTGCAGGTAAATGGATGGAACTAGAAACTGTTATACTAAGTGAAGTAACACAATCTCAGAAAAAAAATCGACATATGTTCTCCCTCATATGTGGATCCTAGAACCAAACCCTGATAAGTGAGTATGTATCCAGACAAAACTAGAGGAAACAGGATAATGGAAAGGAAACAGGGAGATAAAGTAAAAGAAAGACCCTGAAATGGAAGAACAATAGGAAACAGGCTTTAAGAAGGGAGATAGAGACAAAAATTGAGTTAGTTTAAGGGAAGCAGGAGTGAAGAATATACAAGGAACCTAGGGGATAAAGGGAAAGAGGGAGCTCAAGAGAGGTAGGACCATAGGAGAAGGGTATTATTGAGGGAGAAATAGGGGAAATGGGAGAATCTTAAGTGGGAAAACTATGGTGGAGGGGTGAGACAATGCAAGAGATAAA
>NW_008339916.1:1767085-1775322 GCF_000622305.1 Nannospalax galili
GGTGGAACTGGTAAAAGAAAGGAGCCAGGTGCTCCTCCCAAGCCCATGTGACCTCTGAGGAACAGGTCCTCAAACAACCTTAAGAGTAAAAATAAATTGGTTTATCAGGGTCAAGTTTATGGCCCTTAACATCCAAAAGGAAAGTATAACAAAAGATTAAAGGGGTCAATATAATTTCTTAAGAGTCCATATGCATAGCTAAAGGATGCATAACAAGCAAAAATACCAGATAGGAGATACCTTCTTTTGAGTTGTTGGTCAGGGTGCCCCAAGGGACTTCCAGATAGTAACCCAGCATAGAACTGGGAAAATGAACAGCAGACCCTAATCTTATCTAAGAGTACTGACCCTCCTAAAACAGACCTCTAGATAAGCTGACTCGATTCAACAGAACGGCAAGTAGTGGGGAATTGCTGTGGTGCCAACAACACAGCAGATATCAGGGATATCAGAATATAAGGGCTCTGGTGGGGGGAGGGAGGCTATGGGAGGGTCCCAACTGGGAAGTGGGTGTATAGTTGAATAAGATGGTTTGGCATGTTCTGTGTGATACACACACACACAAAAAAAAAATCAACACATTTAAAAAACTGTATTATATTTGAGGAGGAAGCATGGAAATTTATGTCAATCTAATTAGGAGAGGTGATAAACATTACCACTGAAATCTACCCGATGCCTTTATAGGCGCCAAGGATCCAAGAGCACACAGGCGCCAAGGGTCCAAGTGCAATTGATTATGACTCATAATAATCAGATGCATACAGATTAGAGATGCACACGTCAACATCTCAGTGTTAGTAGCAAAAGCAATGAGTCTTTCTTCAGGGAACAATATATTCTAAAATGAAATGGAGATCTTTTTTAAAGGTTAATAACTCATTCAATTTTATGTCTTACAGGGCTTATACTGAA
Source organism: Nannospalax galili (assembly GCF_000622305.1). NCBI lineage: Eukaryota > Metazoa > Chordata > Mammalia > Rodentia > Spalacidae > Nannospalax > Nannospalax galili. Next base: position 1,768,001 of record NW_008339916.1, read on the forward strand.
TTCAATATTGTATAATTGTATTAACTCAACTGTGAACCTAGAAATTTGTACCCACTTGTGAAAGTGATGTACTCTTGCTCTGGAGTGTGTTACTGAATGAGTAAAATCTGTAGTGAAATGCTTCTTCTAATCATGTAATTATTAAAAATTTAAAAATAATGATTAAAAAATAATAATAATTAGTAGATGTGAAAAACATTACCATTGAAATCTACCTGATGACTTTATATCCATGCTCAGATGCTAAGAAGCTCAGAAAGTAACCGACTGTGACTAGGAAAACGAATTTTTTTGTATGATGCTGTGTATTTTAATAATATAATGGAGATCTTTTTTAAAGGTTAAAACCTCATTTAATTTTATGTCTTATAGGGTTTATGCTGAGTACAACATGGTATAACTGTAATAAATCAACTGTAACCTAAAATTTTACAGCCAATTTTGAAAGAGATACATCTTAGCTCAGAAAATTGTTATTGAATATGTCAATGCTGTTGTAATGAAATGCTTCTTCTAAGTATGTGGTTATTAAATAAATAATTAACTGGGAAAAATATTACCTACCATAATCACAGGAGTCAGAAAAATAGAAAGAAACATAGGAGGAGAGGAGAAGACCTAGCATGAATTTTGGAGAAAGAGAAGCCCAGCATTGTTAATGGGGAAATGGGGGAAATTGTGGTTACTTTAACTAATGAGGGAGGAGGGAGAGGTATATTGAGGGAGAGGGAGAGGAAAGAAAGACAAATAATACTTAGGTGATCTGAAAAAGCAAAGAGAAATGTATTATTTTATAAGACTACAGGAAAATATACACATATGTGTGAGTGCACATGTATAGGTGAAGGGCATATAACAAAAATTAGAGTACCAGGTAAGGGAAAGCTGCCTTTGAGTTGTTCATCAAGGTAATTCAAGAGATTATTCATTCTAGTCCATCATACATACTTCATTTCGTATAGACCCATTCATAGGAATATAGGAATCCTTTAACATTTCTTCCAGTATAGTATATAATCAAATAAACAAATTAAGTACTTTTCTAAATCTCCTTGCAATTAGCATCTTGCTTTATTTCTATGCTTTGCAACAAACTTTGGAAGAATTATTTTTTCTCAGTATGTCTTCATCACTCAAATTTCCTCAGGGCCACTCCAATCAGGTCCTTACTCCTACCACTTTGCCAAAACTTTTCCATCACAAAATCACCAGCAATCACATCTCAAATCAGCAATAATTACTCAACTACATTTTGCTTGAGCTAAGAGCAAAATTACATCAGTTAAAGTCTCTCTTTTTTTCTATCAATATCAAATTACTTTATTGAAGGAGGTAAGCCAACATTAAATGGATGTAGACATTGCGAGGTAGCACAGAGGAAGTCGGGTTGCTGGGACAGCTGGCAGGACTCGAGGCCTTTGCTCAGTAAGTACTGAAATCCAGTTTACCACATCTCCCCATTTTCAGTTTTCCATGGATCAATTTTCACTGAAAGGATCGTTGAGACCAACAGAAAGGATTCTTGGAGCTATCGGCCAACATTCCTGAGGAGCTTCTCTCAGTGAAGAAATAACCTAATTTTCAGGTTCTTCTGGAAGATCGAAAAGCCTCTCTCGCACTGTGTCACCATGCTCCCTGATCCTGGCTCTCTTTTCCTTGTACTCATTCTTCAAGCATCTCTTCATCTCCCGATCAAGACCATTGCAATGACCAAAAATTTTCAGAATGCTGTGACTTTTGTGCCATTCCTTATGCAAGTCAATCAAGGAGTTGCATTCTTCAGTGTGCAAGTGTGGTGATAAGTCAGGATGCATCTTCAGGAGGAAGGACCACAGCAGTACAACCATCACTCGCTTTCCCACCTCTCCGCAAGTGCTGACAGCTGACATGGAGGCTGGCCACCTGCTGCCTGAGCCGGAAGCTTCACAGAGAACACCCCAGTGTCTCCTTTTTCAAAATTTTGAGACATACTGTGTTTATATGTGACCCCAAATGCCTCATAATTTTCTTATGTGATTGGATGTTCTTTCTTGATCACTTAAAATGCACCTTTGACTTACCTTCAAACTTCCATTGTAACGCTGCTGCCCCTTAGGTTTGGTCTTTTAAAACATTAATTCTCACAGAAAATGAATACATTATGGGCAGCTAACACTTAACACAACATCCATTCAATCAATAAATATGCCACTAACATTTTTTTTATGTTTCTCAACAAATGTCAAGTCAAATTTCTAGTAGTTCAAACCATAAATATGGGGCTTATTCAAGACTCTCATTTTTCTAATATACCTCATTAATGGATTATAAATCTTGCTTATTCTACCTTTACATCTATCCAGATTATAATCACTTCTTTCAATGTATATCGCTAGTTCATTGGTCCAACCAACACTTACATTTCATGTGAACTCCAGGCTAATGTGACATATTAGAATTGGGGGGGCATAGCACTTCCCATCCCATGAATCAGTTCTAGGTCCTAGTTAATCCCTGTGTGACACTTTGCATTTGAGTAAGAATCATATTGAAAGTACATTAAATAGTCCTTTAAATTCTAGAAGCTGCTCCTGTAAATATTGCTACTTAAGAGAAAGGAAAAAGGCAAACAGCGAACCTTCTACTTATTTACATTGGGTATTACAACTGAATCCCTAGGAGGAGAAATGAGGTCTCATGATCAGTGATCATAGTGAAGGGTGCTGTTTGAGAGTATGGACCACATAGGCTTGCAGACTCCAGAGAGGAATTCCTATATGCCCAGGAGTGTTTTTGTAGTGGCATTGGAACTAACTCATAAACTGGGCAATAAAAAGTAAAGATTCCAGAGTTGGATATAGTGGTCCATGCCTTTAATCCAGTGCTTGAGAAACTGAGTCAGATGAATCTCTCTGAGATCTGAGGTCGAGGCCAGCTACATAGTGAGTACCAGATTGCTTGGAGCTATAGGGAGACCCTGCCTCAAGGAAACAAAAATCAACCAAACAAACAAACAAAAAAAAAAAAACAACCAAAAAAATTAAAGTTTCTCTTGTGCATGATTGGGAGAATAATAAGAAAGCTAAGATAAAACAAGAATGACCATTTAGAGGCACCTGGGGTGGGCTCCTTTTCCTGTTGCATGCATCTCTGCCCCTGGCTTTCTGGAACAGAGTTAGCAACCTGCCATTTGAAATCCTGACACTATATATACCTCAAGTGAGCAGACACACAATAAAAGTGGTAAAATCCATTTGGGGGCAAATTATTTCCTTCATTTTTGCTATTCTCGATTTAAAGAAGTACTAATGTTTCACTTTGTACAGCCAAATACAAACGCATGTGAAATTCACGACCAATTGTTGTCTTCATTCCCTACTGTCTGTATGCATCAGACAATGTTCTGAAGTCCAAGTTTCTTTCTTGTAGTATTTAGCAGCCACCTTTATGTGATTTATTCCTTTTTTTCTAAGAAGAGTCTATCAGAACAGCTTTCTCCATTATATTATGGCTGGAGGTACAGAGCAATGCCTGCTGTACTGGAACTCTGTAGCAAAGTCCACTGAGAGCACTAATGAATAAGCAGTGGTATTTGGGCCAGTTCTGGTGCATTTCTAAACAATCACAGTGAGAAACTTGTTGAAAGTCTGAATGAGTGTAGGGAGGCCTTCAAGTATTCCTTAAAATTAGTATTTACAAAAATCTATAATTTTTACTATCATTCCTGGTTATAGAACTGATAAACACTTTACTTTTTCTTTATATTACAATGTGATCCAGGCAGGAAAATGAGTATTCTGATGATTTTTGTGTATTATTTTATTAGTAATGAAAAGGAAAACACAGTTTATATTCTTCAAAATGTGATTGAAGTAAGCAAAATTGAGTCATAAATGTTAAATTTCCATTTTTATGTTTAAAATATTTCTCAAAATGTATTTTCTGCAAAATATTGTATGTTTCGCTGTCAAACGTTAAATTTGTTTTGCACATTAAACCTTATCTCCCTTTCTTTGAGTGCTTAAATGAAATATGATTATTGCTACACTAGCTTAATAAAACCAATAAATAACAGTGAATGAGAAAACAAAAAAGAAGGAAATATGAGTTAATGAAGCCTTTCAGGCAATGCATTCATTCTTTTGAAATTGGTCCTGGTGTTAAGATTAATTCTATTAATAATATAGTTTGGAGACAGTCATCATGAATCCCATTTAAAGCCCATGAGTGTTTGAAATATAAAAATCTGATTTTTCTCAATGTCACACAAATTCTAAGTTGTATCTTGAAGTATAGAGGCCTGAGATGCAGGTGACTGGTTTCCACATGGCAATCTTTCTGGTGTTTGTATACATATGTGCTTGTGTCTTGTGATACAGATATTGCTTCATATTAGAATGGAGCTCACTTTATCATGTAAAGAAAAAAATAATGTTTAAACTCTGTCTAAATGTGAAGACCCAATATATGGCTACAGATTACATAAGGACTGATAACCCCATAATAAGATCTTGGTAGAAGAGCTTAGTAGAGTTGGTTCAGAAATTTCTCCCAAGGGCAAGATCAAGGACTTCCTCAAAGGAGGACGGTAGTAGGGATCCCAAAAAAATCTCATTGGACTGGTTATTTTCAGTCTTACTTCAGGGACTAATGTCCCAACAGTGTGTAATAAATTGCCATGACCCAGTGTAATTCACAAAATCTCTGGAGTTTCTCTACTACTACAATCAGAGAATGCTTTAGTTCTAGACCATGGAAAGCGACATTGTACAATACTTACTTGAAACTGTACTGACAGTTAATCTGGATAATTATCTTTATTCTAATTATTCTGGGATCTTAAGCCAGTACACTTTCTTCTGCCTTGCTATTTCACTTTACATACCTTCATCTAAATAACTACAGGATTTCTGTCACATATTATCCTGATCAGGCTTGAATATTTGCACTTATTGTTCAAAATTACAGTATTACTGTTTTTAACATTTCACAATTAGTGGTGTTTCCTCTCGTGGTTGATAATGTTATTGCTGTAGACAGTAGCTTTGACAGAGAATTGGAAGGAAGCCCAGTGATTTAGTCCACTTGAATTCATTATCAAGAATTTTAAGGGTTATATAACCCAGTTCCTCCTTGTTATATTCCCCTATTACAAATTAACCATCTGGCTTGATAGAAGTTGCCTTTAACTGTTTTTTCCTAAAAGTGGCCCTTGTGCCAAATATTGGTTCCCATGGAAATGATTTAAAAATGCATTAAAATCTGGGAATGACTATTTTTTATCTAAGGGTTTCTATGTCTTTTGTAATATTAAAGTTTCTGTTTTAAAGACACATAATTTTCAGTTATTTTAGACAGTACAGAATGTGGGCTATTATTTACAGATATAAATCTACTGTTATTATATTTATGTTTCTGTGGTTATAAGCATATAATTATGGGGTTAACACATAATACCAAGTAGCTTAGTATTTTAAGTAGTGAATACATGATTCCTAAAATATCCATAAAGCATTGTATTTTATTAAAACTGTTTAAGGGTAGTTTTTAATGATTAAAATATTCTCCATTCTGGAAAAAATTTATTTGATTGGAGCTATTAAGAGTTAAGAAATAATTTTCATTTACTAAATGTGTTTTACAGACTGGCTCCTTTGCTTTCAGAAATACTTGATTTTAGTACCTAATATGCTCTGTGTTTTCAATAACTAGTTTTGTTTTTTAAAAAAAAATCTATGTAAAACCCTCATGACAGCATTGAAATCTTTTTATTCCAGAAACCTGAACTTTTAAGATCCTGGCAAATGAAAATAACAATATGTACTGTGACATGTAGAATTCAAAATCCTTATTAAAAATCTCATCATCTGTTTCAAAATTACCTTCATCATCCTGGTATCAGTGAAGGATGGCTTTCTGCTCATGGTACAGACTTATGTACAGATTGTCCCAAATGGTCATTGATTTTCCTGTGTTCGATCACTTTTTTTAATATTCTGCATATTTTAACACTTGGTAATGTGGACTATATATTTGTATCTCCCTCTCCACTTTGGATGCTGAAGCCTAAACCCTTAGTTTGATGATATTTGAAGGTTAAGTCTTTAAACTTAATTAGGTTTTCAGGGTGTTATCAAAGTGGATCCTTTTTTCAATGATGCAAATAGTCTCCATAGAACAAGAGGCTTCCCTGCCACATGAATGTATGCTGAGAACATGGCCGTCTGCAAGCCAGGCGGAGGTCTCTCATCTAGAAAATGGGCCAGGAGCTATCTTGTGTTTGTAAATGTGAGGAGGAAATTTCTTCTTTAAAAGCCATCAGGGACACAGCATTTTATAATTCCCATACATTTCTGCTTTTGCACCTTTCATTTCTGTCAGAGTTTTCATTGTGCAATGTATGTCTTTCATACAAAAATGTATATCCATTATATTTCCTTCTACTGCATCCTATGTATATCTTTCATATAAAAATGTATATCCATTACATTTCTTTCTACCATATCCTATGTACTCACTACCTTGGCCACACTTCAGATCCTTTCACTAACAATCATAACATCACAGGGCAAATTTCCATTTCAGATAGCCACTTTTTCGATTATATTACCTGTCCTTCTAACTTATTCTTAGTATACCTACCATCAATGAATTTGTCTCAGTAGGCCTTCCTATATTGACAAGATCATACTTTTTTTTCTTTTCATTTTCAACTTAATTTTTATCGTTACTTATTTTTTCAAAATATTTTATCTATTATTTTTATTTTCTGTACATGACTGTACAGCCTGCATGTATCTAAGTGCACCCATGTTGTGCAATGCCCATGGAGGTCAGAAGAGGGCTTCAGATTCCCGGGAACTATAGTTCCAGATCATTGTTAGCCACCAGGCAGGTGTTGGGAATCAAACTCCGGTTCTCTGCAAGAGCAGTCAGTACTCCTCACCTCTGAGCCATCCCTCCAGCCCCTTCTCACTTATTTTTTATAATGTGCATCATTAAAATCACTCCCTTACATGCTCCCTCAGCACCTTTATACATTTTTCTGTCCTTACCAGTTTCTCATATTCTTTCTGACCTTGCCAGTTCTGTGTTGCTAGAGAAAAATCAAAGCATATCTCTAGATCACCAATGATCTCTATCATTCCCAGATCCGCACTCTTTTCTTTTAGGATTTAGGAGTTTACACAATTAGCAGAAACCTGATTATGTGTCTTTCCTTCATGTGACTCTCCTTACAATAACCTTCCTCGGTTTTCTCTCTTTTTATTGTTTGTTGTCCTCTTTCCAGTTTCTGATTATCATAACATATGTTATGAGCCAGATTATGTCCATTATTTCAA
>NW_008339916.1:1775556-1785589 GCF_000622305.1 Nannospalax galili
ATATATACATATATTTCAATGATACCATGTTATACAGTAATTTTACTGATAATGCATGTCTGGAAGATGCCTGAGATCTCACATATCTCAATATACACAGTGTGTATTGCATGACACAGGTGCACTTACATCCAGGCAGTACACTCATACATACAAAATAAAAATAATAAATGACATGTTTTTTAAACTTCAAAAAACTTATTATGGATTCATAAGGAACCTGGTGTTAAGTTTGTTTTTGCACAGATTTACATTGTGTATTAGGGTTTATTTATTTATTTAATTTAATGACAGTTTGCTTCTAGAGCCCTCCTGGTAATTACCTTTCCTCTTAGCAGCTATCAAGTTTGCCCATGTAGGTCACACAACAGCATAAAATACCATGAAAGTGGAGTAATGTACAGTTGTTAGCTGTCATGTGGGTGCTGGGAATTGAATCTGAGTCCTCTGCATGAGTAGCCAGTGCTCCTAACTGCTGAGCTATCTGCCCAGCCTCCATAATAATTACTATAGAAATATCTGAGTATAAAAAAATCAAATAATGATTGATGCTGCTCATTTTTTGCTTGGCTACTCTTTCATATGTTAACCCACCTTGGATTTTTTTAAATATTTTTTGGACATTTTATATTTCAGAAAATGATTTTGCTAAAACTCTCACTACAATTCTTTCATCTCATGTATTTAAACATTTCTTCCAGATACTGTCACATTACACAGAATGATAGACATATGTGCATATGTATGTAACAAAATAGGCCACGCTAAGTATATTATTTTGTAACTTACTTTTATTACTTAATATATATTAGTCATATTGCTAGACTGAGTACCCAGATACCTTATTTTGCATATTTGTTTTTAAACATTTACATGGTATTTATTTTCATGGGCAGACCAAATTTCATCTCTTTTGTTTCTTTTAACTATGATAGAGACTAAATCCAAAGTCTACTGTATAACAGGCAAGCCAAGCACTTTATCACTGAGATATAACTGTAATTCTCATCTAGTTTTCTTTGTGATGAGTATTCAGTGTTTTATTTGTACTTTTATTTCTTTAAGAATATTACAGTGTTCTTGTGAATAGCATTATAAAGACATTTTAAGTACTCATATCTTTGTTTCTAAAAACTAGATACTTATATTTGAAATATTGATTCATAAAAAATCCACATTTTTTATAAGAAATAGTAAAACATTTCCCTCCATGGTTTCTTTATTAATTCATGTTCAAATAATATATGAAAATGCTTTCTTTCTATAGTCTCAGACAAAACTGTGTGGTCCAAATATTTTAGGAAATATGCATCAGTTGGAAGGAAGTGTTCAGTGCATTATTTTATATGATAATTAGTGGCATTCATGATCAATTTATAAGTTTCCTATGAGTTTACAATGTATCCATCACAGGAGTTTGAGCAGATACTTTTGATATACTAAACTATGGCAAATTAAATAGAGCTACATGAAAGTGACTACATATAATGGGAAGCAGTGAGCTTTAAATCACACTGAAATTTTAAGATCTAGACCACTTGAGATTCTTAAAGAAATTTGAAAATCATAATGGACTTTTACAGGACTTATCTTCAATATTTAACATTAGATGCCAAAATTTATCATTTTAATACATATTTTACTTTGAAAACATTAACAAGCCTATTATATGGTAATGTTCTGATACAATTTCCAAGAACTATATTTGTGAGAAAAGATTGCATTGTTTCACATATATACCTATGAATATATGTGTGTGCATATATATATATATATATATATCTTTACCATCTGACTCAAATACAGTTTATTTTTTACTTGTGCATTTTAATCTATTTTAAAAATTAAATAATAACTGAACATCATCTTGAGTATAAATTTGATTTCTGTTGCCTACCAAAGGGTCTTAAGATCAGGAAATCTCAGGAATATAGTTTGAAGGAATATTGATTTTTTAATTTTATATTATTTTTATTGAGTTTTTGAAAATGTGATAAAATGTTTTGATAGAATTTGATATTATCCCCTATCTGTAGCCCTAGTGCTATAAAGGCCTACAGAGTCAAGTTTGTGTCCCCAAATAACCTTGGGTGTGGGTCCATCCACCAGCATCTTTTCAATCTATCAGGATTCTTTGTTTTAAGAAGAAAATAAGGTTGTTACTGTTAACTGTCAACTTGACTGAATCTGTAATCTCCTGGGAGGTAGGTCTTTGGGCATCCCTATAGAGGATTATCTTCTTTGGTGAAGAGTACAGGTGGCACCAATCCCTAGCTGGAATTCTGGACTCTGTGAATGGAATTCTTTCATTGTTCTTTGTTTTTCTGCGTTCTTGTTATTGATACAATTTGACCAGCTACTGAAAGCTCCAGATGCCCTAACTTCCTCACTATTATGGTCGGTACTATTGATTTATGAGCCAGAATAACTCATTCTCTCTTAAGTCAGTTTTGTCAGAGTATTTTATTGTAGCAATAGGAAAAGATGCTAAGACAACAACCTTCTGTGGGGAAAACAAAAGTGTTATCACCAGTAGTCCTGAAGAAGCAAAGACAGCCTTTTCCAAAGTAACCACTTAGGAAAAACAATGAGAAAGGAAGCAAATTTAATTCCTTAATTCTCTTTCAATTCTTGCCCTCTACCCTTGACAAAACCCAACAGAAGCTGAGGTATAATGAATCCAGTTGAAACAACCCATGTGGACCAACTTTTCCATGTCCTTTGCCATACCTATTGAACTATCGGTATTTCAATGTTTAGGTTAGAATGAGTTCACCTTTTTATAAAGCTATGTAACATTTTCCTTAAGAGATACCTAAGATTTTAGCTTTTTAATTTTTTACAATTTTTTTTCATAACCTTGGCCTGCTTTTCTGTTTCATGTACTTGAAGCTTTTTATTTTTCATTTGGCTCAGTGGTCTCCATTCAAAATTTATATGTGAAATTTTAAGAATATTTTTGAAATAATTTAACATTTTAACTTGTCTCTGGAATCCACATAAATACATATAGATAAAAATAGGAGTCAAATTACATTCTATTTAATTTTTTAAAAATCATTTAAGATTTATCTTAATGCGTTGAATTTTTCCGACTTTTTGTTGCATGTTCGTACACTTCATATAATACATCTTAATCAAATTTGGATAGCCCTCACCCTTCCCACTCCTGTACCCATCCCACCAGATTTCAGGTATTCTGTCATATATCTTAATTACTATCTGGCCAGCATTTGTATTCAGTTATCCCTTGGTACAAGTAAAACAACTGGCTAATTTTTAGAAAAAAAAGAAACTGTAGAATCCATGTCCCTGAGAAGGACTCCTATACTAAACCTCACCCACAAATGGTTCAGGGGACCATTGTGGAAGAGAGGACAGAACGATTCTACGAACAAAGGTTGGTGCATGAACATAAGGTAACAGGCTTTCAGGGCTCTGACAACTTGCTCATGAATTTGCAACAATAGTGAAGCATACACAAGACTGATGCTGACACAAACACACAAAAACACAGCATAGAATGGGGGGAAAGGGCAGCATGTCCCAACTCTAGCCAAAGAATTGGCAAATGAATTGTTTGTAGCTCAGTGATAGATCACTTACTTATCATGCTTCAAATGCAAGGTTGATCTTCAACACATCCAGAAAATGAGGAGAAAAGGAGATTCATTTTCCCCACTGATATGAAATACCACTTTCATAGTTCATTTAATTTCTAGAAAAACATGAATATAATGTGAGGAATTTATGACATTTTTGATGTATTTATCATCCCTTGTTACAGCAGTTTAACTAAAAATTTCAGCATAACAAATTTTATTGTCGATATTATTAGTGATGTCACATCTGCATTTGAAACATTTACACATATTTTTCACTTATTTTCCAAGTTTTTCTGTTACCTATGAACATTGTACTCTACAATTGTTTCCTTCTACATTATCAATATTATTTTAATCAGATAATGTTGACACTGATAAATTCCCTTGAAGAATGCAAGTGTCAGAAAAAATGCTTATAACTGTCCAAATGTTTTGTATACTTGATTAATTTTGAAAAAATGAGAATTTTTGTACTTTAAAATTACTTAGTATTGTGATATTGATATTCTTGTGTGCAAAATTTAAAAATTTTGAAGATTTGAACTAGAATGCTGAAAATGAAATACACATTAACAAGAAGAGGAAATGGTTCCTCAGTTAAAAGTGCTTCTGCTTAAGCATCATGACATGAGTTTGATGCCTAGAATCTACCTAGAAAGCTTAATGTAATGCAGGATCCATAATCCCAGAACTCTTATAGAATTTTTCTGAAGCTTTTGGCCCAAATAGTCTGGAGTCCACTGTATAGGAGAAAGAAGGGAAACCCTGCCTCAGTAAGGTGGATGTCAATTAATGACTTCAAAATTTGCCCTTTGACCTCAACATGTGCATTATGGCACATGCATGTTCACTTACACACAGAGACACAGACACACACAATTAATATTGCATATATGTATTTGTGTGTTTATGTAGGAGTAAATAAAATAAAATGGCCCAGGCAGCAAGATGATAAAATGAGACTCAATACACACTAAAGGAATTTTTCCCCCAATACTTTTAAAAACTGAATTTCTGTGCATTTTATACAATACTTTGTAATCATCTTTAGACCTCCTACCCCTATAGCATCCCCTACATGAAACTTCATGCATTCTATCATATATGTTAAGGCCTATTCAGTCAGATTTGTATACCCAGATGTCCCTCAGTATGAGCTCACTCACTGGAGTCTAGTTAGCCTATCTAGAGTCACTTCTATAAAGAAGACCAACCCTCTCTCACCCAGCATTGATAAGTTGCCAATAATTCCTCTATTCAGGTTTAAGGCTTCTTACCCATTGCCCCAGTTCTATGCTAGGTTTTTGTCTGATTGAGTTTGCATAGGTCTTGTGCATGTTTTCACCATTGCTGTAAGTTCATATGAACAAGCTCCCAGTGGCCTGAAAAACTGGTTCATTATGATCATGCACACAACCTGGCTCTTACAATCTTTCAAACTCCTCTGCTGCAATGGTCCCTGAGTCAGGTAGATAATGAAAATGTGGTACATTTATGTAATGTAGTTCTACTTAGCAGCAAAGAAAGACAAAAACATTAAATTTGCAAGTAAATAGATGGAACTAGAAATTGTTAAATTAAGTGAAGTAACACAGACTCAGGAAAGCATGTGATGAATTTTTCTCTCTCATTCATAAGAGTCAGGAAAATAGAAGGTACCATGTGGGTAAAGAGGAAGAAGGTGCTCTTGGGGAGGTGAAGATAGTAGAAAACAGGTGTTAACAAGGAGGAAATTTGGAAAATGGGGATATTTAACTGGCAATGGAGGCGAGAGGGTTATACAAGGAACCATGGAATAAGGAGTTTGAAAGGGGGGAATAATAGGAAAAAGGGAGAAATGGCGGCAATTTAAGTAAGGAAGGAGGAGAAAGGGTTCACAGGGTAAGAAAGAGGAGAGATAAATAACAAGCAATATGAAAACCAGAGGAAAATGTATTGGTTTAAAATTCTACTGAAAAATACACATGGAGGTGGAACTAACCTGGAAAACTCGTCCCTGAAGAATAGCTCCCACAGTGTCACAAGATACTATTAAAGCTGCTAAGGGAGAAAATCAATCAATGGTCCAACTCACCTGTAAAGCATAAAAACAACAATAATCACTGGCACAGCAAACTACCTCTTTTGGTGCAGTAGTAGCACTTTTATGTTGGGGATAATCAACAACTATCAAATTTCACTTAAAATCTCCTAAATGGGAAGAAACTAATGTGTGTGTTACTGTAAACATAGCCAAATACACATGGCTGGAGTGGTCATAGATCCTAGAGGAAAATCCACTTTTGTCAATATGTAGACAAACATTTACTGAATGCAAAATGTTTCCTTATATTTACAGACAAGTACACCTTTCGCCACTTATCAAAGAGGCTTCTTTTTGTAACAGATGGAGATTGTTACAGATTTCCACAATCAATCAAATGCAGAGAATATGTGTCTGTGAGATGACAAGCCCTAAGTCACACATCTACAATGCAAGCTCTACACGTACAGCTCTGGGAACACAGTGGAACAGGGGGCAGAGAGAATATTAGTGCATGTCTCATCTCTGACCAATGAACTTTCCTCATGTGACAGAGGGTAACTAACACAGAAAGTCATAGCTGGCCAAAATGTAGAGAATAAAACAATTCAGAGTGCATGTTCCTGGATATATTGAAACTCTGCTACCCACGGCTCAGGGACCACTGCAGAAAAGGTGGCAGAAAGAGTGTAATGACCACAGGAAACAGTTTCTGGAAGCTTACAACATACTCATATGAACATATAGCAATGGTGATAATATGTACAAGACTCATGCAAACTGAAACCTGACAAAGACACAGCACAGAAGTAGGGCAATGGGTAAGAAACCCCAATCTTAGCTTAAGAAGTATTGGGAACTGATCAATACTGGGCGAGGGAGAATCGATCTTCTTTAAGGGAGTGATGCACAGGCTCCAGCAGATGAACTAGCATCGAAGGACATATAGAGACGCCAACTTGACTCCATAGACCTCAACGTATATGACAAAATTCATAAAGTCTGGAGGGGGAGCTATCAAGGGTGCAAATAGGGGAGAGGGTCTAAATATAATTAAGATCTAAATATGATTAATATATTGTATAAAATGCACAAAATCAATAAAATAGTAAAATAATATTTTTGACATTTAAAAACTTCATTTAATGTAATGTTCTTCATGATACCTATTGGGCTATAAATAGAACTTGGTGTCAAGAAGTTCACTCTCATTACAGACTTGTAGGACTGAATAAAGCAGTTTCCGGAATTCTCCTCACACTCTAATGGATTTCCCTAAAAATCTGTGAGACAAATAAGGAAGAGGAATATTTGCCCTCTTCCAAATAGGAGCATTGTGTCTCCTCCTGGAAAGGTATATAAAACAACACTGGCTCCTCCAACTGTGACTTCTCTGTAAGCCATTTGGGTGTGGACAGTAGCAGCTACATCCTTCAGAGTCAGTAAGTTCTTGAGTCTGATGTCTTGAGAGTGTTTCAGTTCACTTCTGCTCCTCTGTGCGCTAGTGGTGAACAAAGGCTCTGTCTTTTGGTAATAGTGATTGGTCTCAGTTTGATGTCCTTCATTTTTTCAGCATCATGGCAGGTATTCACCATGTCTGTTCCATTCTCATAGGACTCGGAAGCCTCTTCCATAACCAGCTTGGGTGAAACAACACAGATTGCAATTCTCATATCTGCCCGTTTGCCTAAAACATCCTGGACATCTTAATTACAGTGTAATTTTGCTCTGGACGGTGCTTGACCTTATTCTTGACAGGTTGTTCAGAACATTTCAGTCATAGCCTGCTCAGGGTCAGTCAGAACATAACTGCAGGTTCCCACAGTGCAGCAGTGAGAGAATGGTGTGGAGGAAAAGCATTGGCAAATTCCTTCCTGTCTACCAACAGTGTCCTTGCTTTCCATCCATCACATGCTATTCCATTTTGTCAATATTGTGAGAAACACCGTAGGTCACATGGAAGTCCAGGTCATCAGGAGTTGTGTTGAAGACCTTGTCAAAAGCCTACGGAGTTAAGAAGGTTGTGAAACAGCAGTTAACCCAGGCATAGTTCCCAGCTGTGGTCATTCCCTTTAGGTAATCCCAACCCTCTGGGGATGCAATCTAAGCAAAAGCCAAATGCTTATCATTGAATATAATCTTGTCCCTTTTCATGGCCTTTTCTATAATTAAAGGTATGTCTGTGGCTACTTGGTGGCCCCAGCCTCTTCTTCCAATGTGGATCATCGCATACTCCTCTTCCTTATGGTCAATGCCTATTTTCTTAGCAGGATACTCATTGACAATCTCATCCCAAAACCTAGATTTATGCATAGTGATTGCCTGCTCCCAGGGTCTCCAACTGATGAAGGCCTCTTTTCTTCACCCTGGGTGAGACCTTACTGGGGTTAGCCTGCAGCATCCTTCGGTATTCCTCACAGTGCTCCTTGTCTTCAGCCCAGGCATAACTTTCCCATAGGGACTAGCCCACTCACATCTCCAAGACCTCCTTCAAGTCTTTGGCATTCCTTGGCATGACACCTTTTGATCCCACCCAGATAAGATTGTGTTCAAACATAGCTTGGGTGAGTTGCTCCTTCACAGGGTGGACATTGCTTTCATCTAAATTGGTTCTTAGCAAGCGGGCACCACAATTAATGTCAAATCCAATACCACCTGAGGATGCCACAGGTTCAAGGTCATTCATATTGAAGGCAAACATAGTCTCACTGGTAAACCCCTAACCTGAACGGACACCAGGAAGCCCAATAGTTTGATGAACAACGCCAGGTGGGGCTGCCACATTGCAGATCTACTTCTTGGCAGGCAGGAAGCCTCCAACACCACCACTTCGACAGGCATTCCTTAATTCCTCAAACATTAATTTTTCCAGAACATCATTAACATAAAAAACTCCTTCAACCTGCACGTTGGGCACGAAGCCCTGATGGATCCTCCAGCAGTTTTTCTTGATCTTGTCCAAGAACTGCAGCTCATTATTATAGCTGAGACTGGATGGAGACAATGGTGGCAACAACCTCCTAGACTCGCTTTGAAAAAGGAGCTGCTTCACTGCCCACTGATTTTGCACAGCACTGCCTCTCATAAAATAATATTTTAAGTTTAGACTATAACTCTGTTTCTGAAAGTGGCTTCAAAGCGTCAGCAATCATCCTGCCTCAGTCTTCTGAATGCTAGAATTCTGGGTGTGAGTCTCCATGCTCAGCCTGTACATTGCTCTTCGGGTAATTTTGCAGTCCAGATGGTGTTTTATTTCTAATTGTCATCAAGCACACACACACACACACACACACACACACACACACAAATCAGAAGCGGACACGAGAGTTCAAGTTTTATAGGAGTTGTGTCCCTGGCCCTTGGCTATTCACATGGTCTTTGGTACGTTTCTTGAAGAGTTATGCAACTATAAATTTTAATTCCAATTGGCAACCAATGATAAAAATATATGTAATGTGAGACATTTCACTTGTTTACTGTTTAAGTAAAATTTTCAGGGTTAAACCATTTTTAACATTTTAATGAAGACCTTATTGGAATTTGCTTTATCTGTCATCATTAGATGTATTCCTGAATTAGTTACAATCCAATTAGACAAAATGGTTAAAATGGATCTGAAAGCCACTGTATGTTTGTGACATTACTACCAAAGAAAATTCACTGTGAATCTGTCATCCTTTTAATGTACAATTAATGTTTTGTTCAGAACGAAGCTGAATAAATTTCTGGTTTAATATATTTGGATTTTATGGTCAAATCAATGTTTCACTGTGCACAGAACCCTATCATGAAATGGGTTTTAAGCACTGACAAAACCAATAATTATATTAGATCTATTTCCTGACTAGTTCTGTTTAAATTCTGAAACCTGTGTGTTTTTAAATGTTGCTTCTCTTTCATATTAGCTACTCCAGCAATTATAAATTTTGAAATTCAACATTCATGAGAAGATTCAGTAATTTTACATCATCTATCAATGTGGTAATAAAAGGAATCTTCCAATTGCTTGTTCAGTCTAACTTACCTAATGATATTTCAAGACACATTTCAAATATAAAAATTGTAAATAAAAGTGGAAATTGAATATACAATGTCCATTAAATATTTATATGTGTTTGTGTTTCTTTCAGACATACACCATTCTCCTATTTGCAGTGTGTAAACTTTTACCAATTGCTATATGTATTTAATTTTTCATAATTTTATCTTTTTCTTAATGTTACTTTGTAGTGTTTAATATTTAAATAGAGTACTTCTGATATATAAAAATTCTATCATTATAAGTGTATATACTCTTTCATATGGGCTGCTTCCTCTTCCTCCTCCTCCTCCTCCTTTTCTTCTTCTTCTTCTTCTTCTTCTTCTTCTTCTTCTTCTTCTTCTTCTTCTTCTTCTTCTTCTTCTT
>NW_008339916.1:1785911-1801980 GCF_000622305.1 Nannospalax galili
TTCTTCTTCTTCTTCTTCTTTTCTATTGTGTACTGAATGCACTTCTAACATACCTTTACGCTTATATTTCAGGGACTGATGTAAGACATTCCCTTCATCTCCCTCTCTTTTTTCTTCCCTTCCAGCACTCCTTAATCACTTTCATTGTGGAGAATCCATTATTCATGTCCTGATCAACAAACTTCATGACAGCAAAGTCCATTGTTAGACTCTTTCCAAAAAAGAAGTAAGATACATCCCTCAATAACTTATTGTTTCACTGTACTATTTTTTATCCTTCCCTAAAAGTGTGTGCATGCATGTGTGCATCTGTCTGTCTGCCTGTCTTTCTGTCTATCTATCTATCTATTTGTCCTAAAGTGTTTGAGATAAAGGTTTCAGGTGGAGGAGTGTCCTCTATGTCTTCAGGGCAAGCTACGAATGGGCTTATATTCTTACACCAACTTATGTTTCAGGGTTTTCAGTAAACCAATGATCAATATATACCTAAGTTCCTGGTAACAATCAGCCATATACCCCACTTTATATTTTTAGGAAACCTTGTCTGCTATCCCAACCAGGTGTCTAATACTCTCTTTCATAGTAGATCCACATTCTTTCTATTTCACTTTTGGAATGTATCATTTTGTAATGTATTTTTCTGATGTACTAATAACATTTAGTATTTTGTCAGTCATTTTTAAATTGTAGAATCTGTATCATATTTATGTTTATAACCCCCCTCCAGTTGAACACATAATGTATTAGTTTTAGAACACACAATGTATTAGAAATTACAAATTAAATCACAGAAAATTGGTTGCTTAAAGCCAATCAAATTTACTAATTCACAGTTTCATACCAAGAATTCCAAAATCAGTGTATCTGTAATACCATAAACAAGCCTTATAAAGATATATTTGATCTCAGAGTCCACTGTCAATACAAGATAAGCTCTTGTTAAGAGATAATGATATCTACAAAGATTATTTCTTCAAGTCAGAACATATTCATAGCTTCTATCATTTTACACAGGAAAATTCAATCCACTGCAGATTAAGCAGTCAGTATATAAATATGTAATAACTGATTTACATACATACATAACGTAATTTTGGCAAAAAAACGCTCATTTTTCTGGATAAAAATATACTTAGTGGCTTAGTGTAATAATCATTAATGATTTCTCATTATTTGTGGTTCAGGAGACTTGGAAAAACATAATTGGTCCTTTTTACATGAATTATGATTAAGGATCTCTTATCTGAAGTTTAGGGTGATTTCCCAAAATTTTATAGTTGTTTAGAGAGTTCATTTTCCTCCACTTAAATAGCTGATGAATGTCTTATATACAGTAAACAGGGGGGCATATGGAAGTTGTTTCATAGGACAGTCCTCCAACAGACAGATGCCGTCTTCCCAAGTTTGGTTGCACCCACTTGCCTGGGATCATCACATCGAAGTTTGCTGACTGAGCCACTCAACAAGAAAGGAGGGGCAGGGCAAGTAATCTACACCTCCAATCCAATCAACGGGCCCAGGTGCAAGAGGGAGAGGGGCTCAGTTTATGTAAACTGAGGAAGCCTAGGCTTGCTCATATTTTTGTGTTACTATGGGGAAGTCACCATACATGCTCAGATGGAGAATTTGCAGTGTGGCTTTAGGAGAAGAGCATCCACACTTCCGTAAGTAAAACTTCACCCATTGCTATTAAAGTAAGCCCCCCAAACTCAATGGTTTCCCAGACTTCAGTTTAGCAAAACTTTACATTGGTTTGTCATGGGAACAGAGGGAGCATGGGGGGAAATACTGTTTACACTTTCCAGAAGGAATTGTAGTGACAGAAATCTTAAAGACTCTTTTAAAGATCTGGCAACGATTAAGTCAGGCCTATTCATGATTATATTCTTTTGAATAAATTGATGTCATCTGATTTTGGTCTGCAGCTGCATCTGAGACTCTCCACCATTCTTGTCAATTACTGTCGCCAAATCATAGGGATAACACAGAGGTGACAGAGAATGTAAGGATCATCTTATAATTCTGCCTACTAATATATTTACATAACATCTGCAAAGATCCTTTTCCCAAACAAGTTCATAATCATAGGTTTTCTCATTTTGTTCTTTAATATAAATATATATATTTATAAATTCATATCCTTGTATTTTATTAAAGTCTCCTGATTTAATGTGAAATCATTTTAAATTGCATATGCTAGCTATTTTCAGGTATTCTCATTTATAATGAGGAAACTTTTCCTCTCAAATAAACCAAGATGCCCAATATAGTGTAACAATATCAAAACTCTGATGGTAAAGTCTCTGATTTAAATTACAAAAAAATATTGAAGCAAATGTTATGCTTAAATACAGCAGTGTGGTATTTTTCTTTTAGAATAGCATTGTAGTTTAGGCTTCATATGATAGCATCCAGGAAGAGGAACTCAACTGAGTCAGTCAACATGACAGCGGGAAGCATACTCTGCAATTACAGATGAGAGTGGAAATATAGGCCAAATGAAAGGAAATTGCCAGTACTTGCATCATTCTTGGCTTTTTCATCTAAGTTATATTTTCCTGAAACTTATCTCAATATAAAATGCATTAAGAGTAATTTATTTGGGTACTAAGAAAAAGTGAACAGCAGTGACTCTAAGTTGACTCTCTTTTCCAAATATTTTGACTCTTCCAGAATTTTCAGTTCAGAGCACTAGATTACTACATTTTAAAACTGTCTCTCAGTTTCTGAAATATTGTATGAGTAAATTGCCATTCAGCATTGTATGTCTTAGTATACATAAACTCTTTATTATTTCTACCTATACAATTCCTCACCACCTTTACACACATCAATTGATTCTTTCCCTTCTAATACAATATGGTTCTGAACTTGTGCTTTGTTGAAAATAATTTCTTTGATAATAAGCTCCTTTCAAATTCAGATATCGAATTTGATCTTGGGAGATACGCGTGTCAACTTTGGTCAATTGCTACCAAATTAATATGTGTCTTCTGTGTAGACATCTTCGGAACCATTAACATAAATTGTGATGTTATTGAAACATCATTCAGCCATGATGCCAGAATATATATGATAAGGAATAACCATATTTAGAAAGGAACTCCATACAACTCTCTTGTTCTTTTTGCAATGTGAGAATAAAATGAGAAGTCAGGTCTCTATAAGCCAGGATGCAAGATGTCATCATACACTTTACCTTTTAGCAGCTGGTATAAAATACTTCATCTTCTAGAACTCTAAGAAATAAATATTTATGGTATAGGATACATAATCTATCATAAATTCTGTTAGCATCTTTAGGATAAGACTTGAATATATGAGAAAAGAAAGCATAAATGGAATAGAAGGAAATTCATTATCATCTGTTCATCCCCCTCTACTTACTCCTTCTCTTCTTCCTTATCTTCCTTTTCCTTGTGGAATCATTCTTTCAATGGGCTTATCATGTATAAGATTATCTCTCAGTAGTATGTTGTTTGTATTATGATAGATATTAAAACATAAAGAAGGGGCATTTTGTCAGTGTATGTGTACCTAAGACTGATAGAGAATGAACATTCATTGCTATTGTTGACCTTTACATGATAATACATACCTAGCTACAAGACCTAGTATTTTCAATTATTTCCTGTTGTAGATTGTGAACACTAAAATGAATCCACATACATTTGATATTACATTGGATGTAAATATTCTTCTATGTGTAACATAAACTTGATTTCCTTGTGCTGAGGAGAGAATTTAGAACCTCAGACTTCAGTTGGGTTTTGCACTGTGCATCTGTATTCTATAGTCATTCTCTCTAAACGGAATCTTTATAGACCATCAATATCTATGAATATTTGTCTAAATGCTCAGCTTTCCAAAGTTATGTGGAGACTAGACTTATGCACCCTTCTTCAATATGAACAACCCTTATGAATTGAGGAAAGTTTCACATTTTTTGTATTAAATGATATCAGATATGTTAAAAATTTTATCTCTTAGTTACAGATCAATAATGGACCTCTATACATCATATCAATTTTTTCTGTCAGGAAGAAAAATGATGAGAAGAGGCAAGAGGGGTATATTCTCACTTCTGTGAGCAAATTTTTAAAAACTTAATATTTGACACGCTTTCATCAGCAATCCTCTTTGGAATGTTTATCCTCCAAGGAGATATGGAATCTAGTCTTTTAGGCAACAAATTACCTTAGAGTAAAATCACTGTTTTACTAATAATGATAATGAGTTAGCACCGACTCAGCCTCTTTTATGTAGTTATTAAACCCTCTTTTATCATTAAGAGATGGTTTAGAGTTGTCACATCTTAAAAGATAAACCTTTTTCTAATCTCTGAGTAGGCAGAGTTTAATATAGGAGTCCTCTCCAAGAGGGCAGACACATTATAAGAACCAGGAAGGAGGTGCATGATCATACGGAAATAGAGTCCCAGGACCTTGCTCATATGAACGTATAGTAATGGTATCAGCATACACAAGACCCATGCAAACTCAAGCAGACAAAAACCCAGCACAGAACAGTAGAAAATGGCAGCAGGCCCCAATCTTAGTCAAATAATTATTGGCCGCTGATAACTACTAGGTGAGGAAGTGCTGATATTCTTAAACAGAGGGACTCTAGATAGACTGACTAGACACTATTGAATTAACTTTCATTGAGGGGTGTCTGGGGACACTAACCTGACATGATAGGCCTTATCACAAATGACAGAATTTATAAATTCCAGTGAGGGGGATATGGGAGGGTGCCAATGAGGAAAAGATTATAAAGATGATTAAGATTCTCTGTATGAAATATGCAAAATTTAAATTACAATTTACATAAAAAGAACAGAATAGGTAAAAAAAAAGATAAACCTTTTCCTTCAATTATGTTTTAGTTACTATTCTCATCGTCGTGACAAAATTTCTAACAGAAATAAATTTAAGATACCCATGATATAGTTTAGAACCTGGTTCATAAGGTGCCAGTTCATCAAGGTGGAAAAACATAGTAGCTCTATGTAGAATTTTCATGGTGGCAGGAACGTGTAATACTGATTATTTATATGGCACAGATCAGGAATCAGAAAGCTCAGGTCAGAAACAGGTGAGCTACAGTCCTTAAGGGAAAACTCACAAAATTCTACTTCCTCCAGTGAAGCTTCGTCTTCTGAGAATTCTACAAACTCCTAAACAGTGCTGCCAACTGAGGATCAAATTCAAGCACATAAGCTTGTTGGTGACATTTACCATTCAAACAATAACATGTGTTATTGATGTTTCATTTCACTGGTTTTCAGGGAAATGAATATTTTTTGAAATTAAGTAAATATTGTTGGTTATAAAAGATTGAAAACTTTCAATTAAGAGGTGATCAGGAATAGTGAGATGGGGTGAGCATTTGTCAAGCCTGACAACTTGACTACAATCTTGGGAGTTCACCTGGTGAAAAGAAGAATCAATTCCCACAAAATGAACTCCCTACCTACACAGTGTGTGTCATGGTCTGTGTGTGAACATAAAATACATATATTTTAAATGGCGATAAAGGAGTTATAGAGACCTACTATACAAGAGGGTGACTAGCTAATATTATATTAGATACTTTAAATATCTTAAGTGTTCTTACTGAAAACAGACACCAAAAAAGCTAATTATATGATGTGAAATGTACAATAATTAAGTTAATTGTGACCATTTATTTATGCATACATTTATAACTACATGCATATATATCAGATATCTCATTAAAAATTTTAAGTCTACAGGGTGGCCCAAAACACTCCCAGACAGTAGCCCAGCATAGAACTGGGAAAATGAACATCAGACCCCAATCATATGTAAAGGAATATTGGCAAATGATTGTTGCTAGATGATGTAGAGCTGATCTCCCTAAAACAAAGAACTCCAGAGAGGCTGACTAGATTAACCGGATGGACAAGCACTTGGTAATGGCTGGGGGTGGTGACAACACAGTGGACAGTAACAGGGATGACTGAGTATATGGGCTCCAGTGGAGGAGGGGAGGCTATGGGAGGGTGCCATCTGGGATGTGGGTATGTAGATGAACAAGATTGTTTGGGATGTTCTGTATGAAATACACACACAAAAATAAAAAAATAACAAATGAGTTATATTTAAGGAAGAAACATAAAATTTGCTTCATGTAAATTAGTAGAGGTGCAAAACATTGCCATTGAAATCTACCTGATGACTTTATGTTCAGCTGCCAAGCATCTCAGAAAGTAATCGACTGTGACTTGTAATAATCAGATACATCAAGATTAGAGGTGCATGTGCAAACATGTGTTAGTGGCATTAAAATTAATTTTTCTGTATGAAACAGTGTATTTTATATTGAAATGAATATCTTTTTTAAAGGTTAAAACCTCATTCAATTTTATGTCTTATAGGGTTTATACTGAGTTCAATATTGTATGACTGTATTAATTCAACTGTGACCCTAAAAATTTACAGCCAATTTTGAAAGAGATGCATCTTTGCTCTGGAAACTGTTATTGAATATGTTAATGCTGTGATTAAAATGGTTCTTCTAATCATGTGGTCATAAAACAAATAATTTAAAAATATTTAAAAAAAAGTAAGCCTAGTATGATGGCTAATCCTGGGTATCAACTTGACTGGATCTGGGATTAACTGAAATGAGAGAGATTTTCTTAACTGGATCATCTGAAGCTGGAAGACACATCCTAAATGTGGGTGTTACTTTCTGATGGCAGCCTGTATAAAAGGCCAAGGCAGAGGAGAACGCCAGGCTTCTTGCTGCTTGCCTTCTCTCTCGCTGGTGAGTTCGTCTTGCTGCTGTAGATTGAAGAATAACCTATCTTTTGGAATTCATTAGACCTTCAGTGCCAGATTGGGACTACTGAAACATCCAGCCTCGTGGACAGATCGACTATGGATTCTCAGCCTCTCCAGTGTGGTGCAGCCATTGTTGAACTACTCGGACTCTATCTTGTGAGCTAAGGTGGATAAATCCCTATACATATATATTCATTTTACCGGTTCTGTTTATTTGGAGAACCCTGACTAATACATCTAGTTTTCATATTATTTTATTAAAAATATTTATTGAAGTCACGTATTGTGATACACTCCTTTAGTCAAGGCATTCTGAAGGCAGAGGTAGGTGGATCTCTACCAGTTCAAGTCCAGCCTTGTCTACATAATGAGTTCCAGGTCAGCTGTAGCTACAAGAAGACTCTAAAAAATACCCAAAAGATACTTATTGAGCATGTACTCTGTTGATAAAATATGATGATCTGGAGAATAATGATTCTCCATTGGGCTTGGATTTAAGAAATTACCATGAATTAAAAAATCTTTGGAGAAATTTTTTTGGATGCACTTGGAAGTTGCACTTGGCATCTAACATTTAGAGACTGTTCTAATTTCATTCTCTTGCTGTGATAAATCACTGTGCTCAAACTGAACTTGAGGATGAAAAGACTTATATAGCTTAGACTTCCTGGTTATAATGTATCATTGAAGGAAGTCAAGGAAGGAAATCAAGATGGTACTGAAGCTGAAACTGCCTACTGACTCAGTGGCTCTTGCTCAGTTAGCTTTCTTATACAGTCTCCACCCACCTGCCTAATGATGGTGCTATCCACAGTGGAAAAAGCTTTCCCATATAAATCATCAATCAAACAATCTCTTATAGACATGTCTACAGATCAACCTAACTTGGGAAATTCCTCATTTGAGGTTCTTTCTTCCTAGGTGATCTACATTGTATTAATATGAAAATAAAACTAATCAGTACACTCTACCCCATGTCAACTTGCTATACAAACTTACCAACCTTCCTTTCTTTTTTGTTCTCAAAATCTCATGTAATATCATAAGATAGAGAAAAACTTTAAAAGTTTTTTAAAATTCCTATTTTTGACAAATAGTCTCTTTCAAAATTCCAAAGCCTATCTGAGCAATCCAGTAAATTACAAAATAAGTTACTTTTTATGCCAAAAACGAAGAATCGGGTCATACAATAGCCAAATTTAATGATAATAATAATAATAATAATAATAATAATAATAAGCAGTTGGCCTGGAGAGATGACTCAGCAGTTAAGAACACTGAGTGCTCTTGCAGAGGACCTGGGTTCAGTTCCCAGCACAAACATGATGGCCAACAACTGTTCCAAACTCCAGTTCCAAGGGATCCAATGCCTTCTTCTGACTTCCATGGGCATTGAATGAAATAGGTGCACTTACACACACACACACACACACACACACACACACATGGGCACACACACGTAACACTCATACACATAAAATAAAAATAAAATGCAATAAAGTATTAAAAAATAAGCAGTGGAAACTCAGGTTCTTATCTTAATGTCTAGATTCTGGGACACATTTATAATCTTCTGTTCTCCATGAGTCTTGTGGACCTCTACTTCAGCTCTGCCATCTACAGCACACATAGCTCATCTTCACTTATCACAATACTTATATTATTGCACGTTACAATTTGAAGATATTTTCAGGGTTGAAAATAAGTGTAGAAAATCTTTAGTTTGAAGATATTTACTTTAACACGTAAAAATATGATTCATACAAGTTACTTGCTCAAAAATGAAAATTTCAAAAGGTACCAAATAATGTCAAAATAATTGCAATTACTAAAAAAATAATTTGTTACCTTAGTAAGCAAAAAATTTTATTTCTGATTACTCCATCTATTTTAGAAAATGTGCAGTACATCTTTTTCCACATTCCAAACATGAGCAAATAACAATTAATCATCATCCTGTGCCTTCATTCTTAAAATAAAATTCATGTTTGCTCCTTGTCCATACTTGTGATGCACTTGATTTGAGTTCTTTTAAATGGTTGTGGTTTTCCTATTCACATTTGATTTTTGCAATATATGTACAGGGGATAAAGATCATTAGTCTATCACTAATATCAAGTCTATATCCATTTATGAAGTGGAAAATTTAGAATAAGAAAAAGAAACTATGATGAAACATAAGGATAAAGTCTATTGTACTCTGTAAGAAGGGGATGCACACTCATACACAAAGGCTAGAACTCTCATGTGAATCAATTAATTAACCAATAATTTGGGGTTATTTTTGTATTTTAGCTTCTGCAATTTTTATATTACTAAGGTCTCCCCATTTTAGAGATGAAAAACCTGAAAATCATCGGTGTTAAGATATCTGATGCTTGTCAGCTGCCGGACACGGGTGCTAGAAGCTGAACAAGGGTCTGCTGGAAGAACAACAAGTGCTCTTAACTATTGACTCATCTCTCCAGCCCACAAGAGATATTTTAAAAAGTTAAGACCAATCACTGAGTGAACAAGCCACTATAATAGTAAGCTAAAGAAGAAAAGTCACTGAAGCATTTATCAGTAGATGAGAAAGATAACTTGTTAAAATTCAGTACAGATTCAATAGTATTTTCCAAGTAACTTGAAATATTAATAGAGAGGAACACCTTCTACTTGATAAGAATCATTTAGAGGAACTACTCTTTAGCTCACATTGTGCCCAATAATGAAAATCTAAATGCTTGCTCCAAAGCAGACACAGGCAACGGTGTTACATTTTTATCACTGTTAAGTAGCATAGTCCTGGAAAAGATAACAAAGGGCATATGATAAGGGGAAGAAATAAGCCTATACATTTAAAAATATTTTATTTATTATTTTTATTTTATGTGTATTCATGTATTGCCTGCTTGCAAGTAAGTGCACCCGTGTTGTGCAATGCCCACGGAGGACAGAAGAGACTGTCAGATCCCCTGAAACTGGAGTTACAGACAGTTGTTAGCTTCCATGTGGGTGCTAGGATTTGAACCCGGGTCTTCTGCAAGAACAGTCAGTATTCTTAACTGGTGAGCCACCTCTCCAGACCCATCCTGTGTATTTGATTGATAAAAAATATGATGACTTATGGAGACAATTGGAAATGCTCAAGATCTAATAAGATAGAATCAATGTAGTGGAAATGACCATCCTATCAAGGTCAATTTACAGATTCCATGCAACCTGTTCAAAATTCCCATTACCTCCTTCACAGTAATAGAGAAATGCATCCTAAAATTCATATGGAAACACAGAAAACACTGGATAGCCAAAACAATTCTGAGCACAAAGTGCAACACACAGGACATTACTGTAACAGACCTCAATCTATATTACAGAGCCATAATTTAAAAACAGCATAATATTGTCACAAAAACAGACTTGTAGATCAATGGAGAAAAATGGGAGACCAAAAGGTGAGTGCACACGATTACAGCCACCTGATATTTGACAAAGGTGCCAAGAACATACACTGGAGGAAAGACAGCATCTTCAACAAATGTTGATGGAAAAATTGGAAATTCACAAGCATAAGAGTGAAATTAGACTAATTCCTATTGTAGTACACAAGAGTTAATTCCAAATAAATCAGAGACTTCAATGTGAGGCCTGAAGTGCTAAAACTGTTAGATGAATACACAGGCAGAGCCATATAAGATATAGGTGCAAGAAAGGACTTTCTAAGTCAGACATCAATAGTCTGGGAATTATGGTCAACAGTCAACAAATGAGACCTCATTCAACTAAAAATCTTCTGCATAACAAAGGAAACAACCAACAAGTGAAGAGGATGCCTATAGAGTAGGAAAAACTTCAACAGCTACATATATGGAAAAGGATTAATACCCATAATATACAAACAACTGAAAAAAACAAAGAACCAAAAAACAAATGACCCAATTTAAAAAATTAGGCTATGGATCTGAACAGAAAGCACTCAAAAGTTGAAATGACATTGGCTAAGAAAAAACAGTAAAATGTGTTCAACATTCTTAGCAATTGGAGAAATGCAAATCAAAATTGCTTTTAAGATTTCATCTAACACAAATCAGAATGACTAAGGTTAAGTGAACAAATGACACCAAAAGTTGGCTTGGATGTGGTGAAAGAGGCATGCTCATCTACTAGTGGTTCAATGGCAAAGTGGTGCAGCTAAGTTGAAATTAGTATTGAGAACTCTTAAAAATCTAAAAATAAATCTGTCATATGATCTGGTTATACTACTCCTTGGCATGACCCAAAGAACTCATCCTGCTACAGAGATACTTGCAGAGTCATGTTTGTTGCTTCTCTTTTCACAATATCTAAGAGATGGAAACAAACTAATATCCCTCGACTGATGAATGGATAATGAAAATATTGTACACATACACTATGGACTTCCACTCAGCTGTAATGAAAAACAAAATCATGAAATTTGTAATGTAGGACCCCCAGGCTGGGGTACCCAATGTCCACGGGAGGCCGCACCCCAATAACTCAGTCCTCAGACCAGGAGATACAACAAGCAAGAGGATTTAATCGTTTGCGCAGATGGGCCCCTGCCTCACTCAGAGAGAGAGAGAGAGAGAGAGAGCCCCGAGCTCAGCTTACAGGTGACTTTTAAGGGCAAAAACCACAAGCTACAACCGGCAACCAGCAGCAGGGGGCCGGCAGCAACCGGCAGCAGTGGGAGGGGGCCGGCAGCAGTAGGAGGGTGGAAGTTTCGGGTGATGTCTGGCTTGTGTACGGAGCATGAAAAGGTCAGCTCTTTCTCAGCAGTTAGAATTATTTTACTTCTTACTTCCTTGTTCTGAATATCCTTCTTTGGTCTGGGGGATTTGCTTTGAATCCACTTTAACCTGGGGGTGCTTTAGTTTAATTCCATCATTCCCCCCTTTTCTTATGGCAAGATTTTAATCATAAAATCTATGGATTTTCTGGAAGCATCATAGCAGCAAGGTCAGTAAGTACCAATGTGATGATGGCAACAAGAAGGATCAAGGCTACAGAGAGGAGGATGATAGCAACTAACTCCCAGTCGAAGTGGTTCATGTGTTCAGGACTTTGAGGGTTGTGGGCATAGTCAAGAGAACTGTGTAGGGTCCTTTCCATCGTGGTTCAAGAGTGTTGTTTTTAAGCTGGGGTTATCAAAGGAAAAAAAGGGCAAGGGGGACAAAGTTACATTGAGAACAGGAAGTGGTCCTCTAAAAAGAATTTTGCTTTCTGAACTAGCTGATTAAGGTCTGGGAAATAATAGAATTGTTCTTCTCCTTCTAGTAGTTTTTTTAGTTTCTTGTGTCCTAAGTGTGTCCACTGGTGGAGTTGGAAGATTAGCTCAAGGGCTGCCTTTCAGGGAAGCACTACCCTACACTGGTGTCTCCACGTTTTAGATTCTAGGTCCAAGGTAGCATTGAGCTTCCGAATGAGTTCTAGATCTTGTTCAGTGTAGGTGAAAAGAGCATCTCCCTCCTTTGTTTGTGCCTCAATTTCAGCCTTAAGGTCCAAATGGGGGTAGAGAATGCAGGTGCCTTCTGCTGCCTGACGGGCAGTTTCATCTGCCATCCAATTGCCCTGAGCAATCGGCCCCTGGTCTCACTGATGCCCAGGGCAATGAATAATGCTGACCTTTTTAGGCAAGTACAAGGCTTGTAGAAGGGCCACTATTGTTTCTTTGTTCTTAACGTCTTTGCCAGCCGAGGTGAGGAGCCCCCGCCTCCGGTAAATTTCTCCATGTATGTGAGCCGTGGCAAACGCATAGCAGCTGTCAGTGTAAATGTTGACCTTTTTGCCCTCTGCTAATTTTAGGGCCTGGGTTAGGGCTTCTAATTCAGCCCATTGGGCCAATGTTCTGGCTGGCAGGGCTTGGGCCCAGATTATCCTTTCTCCATCAACCACCGCCGCCCCCACCTTATGCTCACCGTCTCGTAGAAAGCTGCTCCCATCCATATACCAGGTGGCATCTGCATCTGTTAGGGGCTGGTCAGTGAGGTCTTCCCTAGTCCCATGTGTCTCTGCAAGTATTTGCTGGCAGTCATGGGGAATCTCAGTGCCTTTCTCAGTGGCTGGTAGCAGCGTGGTGGGGTTTAGGGTGACAGGGCTACCAAACTTGATCTTTTCTGGATTTAATAGTAGTGCCTGATAATGAGTTACCCTGGCATTTGACAGCCATCTGTCAGGGGGCTGTCTAATGATAAACTCCACCGCATGTGGTGTTATAATAGTCAAGGGCTGACTAATGGTGAGTTTGTCTGAGTCTTTTACCAGGGATGCTATCTCCGCCATAATTCTCAAGCATGGGGGCCAGCCAGTGGCCACATTGTCTAGTTTCTTTGAGAGATAAGCCACTGGCCTTTTCCCTAACGTTGGAGCCGTCAGCAGCGCTCTTTTTATTTTGTCAAAAGCTTTCTGGTGTTCTTCAATCCAGACAAAAGGGGTCCCGCTCTTTGTTAAAGAATGTAGAGGAGCTGCTATTTCAGCGAAACCCGGTATCCATATTCTACAAAATCCTGCACTTCCCAAGAACTCTCCGAGTCCTCTGGTTGAGGTTGATGGGAGGATAGAGGCTACTGCCTGTTTCCTGCTTTTCATCAGCCAATGTTGCCCTCCCTCCAACCTATAGCCCAAATAGTTCACCTGCTGTAGGAAGATCTGGGCTTTCTTTGCCGAGATCAGGTATCCAAGTTCCCCCAGTCTCAGTAGAAGAGCCTCTGTACCTTGCAAACAGCCAGCTTCTGTCTCAGCTGCTAAGAGGAGGTCATCCACATACTGAAGAAGCATAATCTGTGGATTTCTTACCTGAAAATCAGCCAAATCACGGTGTAGAGCTTCATCAAACAGAGTGGGGGAGTTCTTAAATCCTTGGGGAAGCCACGTCCAGGTTAGTTGTCCCGATATTCCAGCTTTAGGGTCCTTTTATTCAAAGGTAAAGATGGGCTGGCTAACCGGGCTCAGCCTTAGGCAGAAGAACGCATCCTTCAGGTCAAGTACAGCATACCACCTATGACTAGGAGGTAAAGAACTCAGAAGATTATAGGGATTAGGAACAGTGGGATGGATGTCTTCTATCCTCCAATTGACTTCTCCTGGCTTTTTTTACAGGGAGCAGCAGGGTGTTCCAAGGGGATTGGCAGGGGTGGAGTATGCCCATTTGTAAAAGTCTCTGGATGTGGGGCCTGATTCCCTCTCGGGCCTCTTTGCTCATAGGGTATTGTTTGATTGAAATCGGGGTTGCAGATGGTTTTAGGGTGACCACTATTGGAGGCTGGTTAAATGCCAGTCCTGGGCCTCCTGTCTCGGCCCAGAGGGATTTTAGTTAACCAGTCTGATACACCAGGGGTCCCTATTATCGGTCCTTCATATAACCGATGTTCATCTTCCAGCCGTAGGGTTAATACTTGTAGTGGAGCTCCATCTTTTCCTTTTAGGGTAGCTCCCTTCCTGGTGAAGTGGATGTTGGCTCCCAGCTTAGAGAGTAAGTCTCTCCCAAGAAGGGGGTATGGACAGTCGGGGACCAGCAAGAACGAGTGGGAGACTTGTCCCATGCTGAGGTCCACTTTTCTTTCTGTGGTCCATCTGTATGTTTTTCCTCCGGTGGCCCCTTGGACCCAGGCTGTTTTGGAACTCATGGGTCCCTCGGTTGTGGTCAAAACTGAGTGTTGGGCTCCTGTGTCTACCATGAAGGTAGTCAATTGCCCCCCTACTTTTAAAGTTACCCTGGGCTCAAGGGGGAGCTCCTCGCCCCAACTGCCCTAGTCCCCTAGAGTTAGGACCGGGGTTGTCTTCTTTTGAGGTCTGTTCAGCTTCTTCGGACATTCTCGAGCCTAATGTCCTCTTTCCTTGCAATAGGCACATTGGTATTTATCCACTCAGGGCCTTCTTTTGTCTCCCAGGTCCCTATCTGGTCCTGCTCCCTGTCCTGCTCCCTGGACTACTGTGGCCAAAATTCGACTTAACTCTTTATTTCTCTTTTTCTCTCTCTTATCTTCCCTAGCTTCCTGTTCTTTTCTGATTCTGTCCTCTCTTTCCTCTAATGTTTCTCGCCTATTATAGATTATCTCAGCCTCTCTTACTAGGTCCTGTAAGAAGTATCCCTGAAGGCCCTCTAGCCGTTGGAGCTTACCACAAATGTCAGGAGCTGATTGTCCTATGAAGGCCATAATAAGGTCCGCCTGACGCTCCTGGGCCATGGGGTCAAAAGAGGTGTACATCCTATATCCTTCTATTAGGCATTCTAGGAACCCTGCGGGGGTTTCATTTTCCCCCTGGGTTATTGCACGTACCTTTGCCAAATTGGTTGGGTGCCTTCCAGCCCCTTTGAGACCCGCTATCAGAGTCTGGCAATAAGGACAGAGATGCTCCCTACCGGCCAGGGTCTCGTGGTTCCAGTTGGGTCTGGTCAGAGGAAATCCTTCGTCTATTCCATTTGGGAGCTGAGTAGGTCTCCCATCCTGCCTGGGATGTTTTTCCGAGCTTCTAGGATGACTCGCTGTCTCTCTTCTGTGGTTAAGAGCGCCTAGAGGAGTTGTTGACAATCCTCCCAGGTGGGTTGGTGAGTGAGGAGGATAGACTCTATTAAAGCAGTTAGAGCCTGAGGGTCCTGAGAAAAAGAGGGGTTATGAGTCTTCCGATTATACAAGTCAGAGGCTGAGAAAGGCCAGTACTAGATCTGATCCCCTATAGTTCGGAGGGGAAAAACCTGGGCAGTCCAGGTTCCATCAGAGGGGCCCCATCTATCAGACTGAAGGGGCACGAGGGAAGAAGTAAGACTCAGGGGAGCAGAAGGGACAGGAGGCCCATGGTCAGTCTCTTCAGTTCCCCTAGGAGGTAGGAATGGCCGTGCCCAAGATGTGGGGTTCCGGGCCAAGTCTTCCCAGGTGACTATGTAGGCCACCTGGTCCAGATGTCTGTGTGGTCTTGGGTGGAAAATGTATTCCTTAACCTGCAAGATAGTAGCAAGGTCAAAAGTCCCATCCCTTGGCCATCTTTTTTCAAAAGAGGGCCATGCAGAGGAACAGAGACTCTGCCACTTCTT
Organism: Nannospalax galili; assembly: GCF_000622305.1. NCBI lineage: Eukaryota > Metazoa > Chordata > Mammalia > Rodentia > Spalacidae > Nannospalax > Nannospalax galili. The sequence continues at coordinate 1,801,758 of NW_008339916.1, forward strand.
CTTCTGGACCTCCAATGATAAGTTGTGGGCCTGTTCCATGACCTCCTTCCAGTGTTCCAGAGTTAAGCTTAAGGGGGTAATTAGCGATTGACCCATAGTGGAGGTCACAGACAGGAGAGGGGGAGAGTAAGAAGGAAAGAAAGTGAGAATATGCCACTCCAAATAATAATGACCAGTGGGTGTGCTTATGAACAAGTACCTAACGTTGCCCAGTTTTTCTTCT
>NW_008339916.1:1802734-1804590 GCF_000622305.1 Nannospalax galili
CACCCCAATAACTCAGTCCTCAGACCAGGAGATGCAACAAGCAAGAGGATTTAATCGTTTGCGCAGATGGGCCCCTGCCTCACTCAGAGAGAGAGGGAGGGCAGCAGCCCCGAGCTCAGCTTACAGGTGACTTTTAAAGGCAAAAACCACAAACTACAACCGGCAGCAGTGGGAGGGGGGCCGGCAGCAACCAGCAGCAGTGGGAGGGGGCCGGCAGCAACCAGCAGCAGTGGGAGGGGGGAAGTTTTGGGTGATGTCCGGCTTGTGTACGGAGCATGAAAAGGTCAGCTCTTTCTCAGCAGTTAGAATTATTTTACTTCTTACTTCCTTGTTCTGAATATCCTTCTTTGGTCTGGGGGATTTGGTTTGAATCCACTTTAACCTGGGGGGGCTTTAGTTTAATTCCATCAGTAAGTAAATGGATGGAGTAGGAGGAGGGAAGTTTCGGGTGATGTCCAGCTTGTGTACGGAGCATGAAAAGGTCAGCTCTTTCTCAGCAGTTAGAATTATTTTACTTCTTACTTCCTTGTTCTGAATATCCTTCTTTGGTCTGGGGGATTTGGTTTGAATCCACTTTAACCTGGGGGGGCTTTAGTTTAATTCCATCAGTAAGTAAATGGATGGAACCAAGTAACACAGATTCAGAAAAACAAGAGATTTCTCTCGTGTGTGGATCTTAGTTCCAAATCTCCAGATGTGAGTATACACCCTGATGTAACCACCAGATCCAGGAAAATGGAAAAGAGGGATGGTAATTCAAACTCAGATTATCAGGCTTACAGAGCAAGCTCTGTTACCCAGTGAGCCATTCCCCCAGGCATACTTCCATGCTTTTTTGATGCCGGACTATGTCTTCTGAAACTAAAAATTGTGGCCTATAACAAGAGGTAAAGAATGTATCCTTTAATGCATTAATGAGTCTTTGTTAAATTATCCAAGTTTATTAGAACTTTACTTGTATAATTTTTTCACATTGAAGTTTAGAAACCACATTTTAGAGACTTTCATGTATTCTAACAACTCTTAAATGAGCAAGAAAATGATTTCTCACCAATATGCCTCTTTGAGACATATATTGTAAAATATATTACTACATGTATTCATTTTTCAAAATTATTTGATATTCTAACAGAGTTAGAGTTGTATATTAAGCCTTATAAAGAGAACTTTTGTGTACTTGTAACCCGGACGCTCACCCAAAAAGCTGGAGTTGATATAGACCAAGCTTGGATGACGCTGAGCATGCTGGGAAAATGGGGTGGAGCTGCTGCTATATTGCACACAGGTGAATGGCTAGTGAGGAACACTACTGTCTGGAGGTGGATGGAGCCTATAAGAATTCATGTTTTTATGTCACCCCTCCCAAATGTCACATAAACTATGCAAAATACAAATAGAATGTCTTATGTCTGTTTGTCAATCCATGTCTGGGCCAGGAGATCCTAGAGTCCTCAGAGGTTGCACAGGTCCCCCAGAGAGGGAAAAAGGAAGAATTTTGTGAAACAGTACTAAATACCGTAGTTTACATTACAGTAATAAAAATAATGTATATAAATTTCGTATCATATTTACAATAATTTTATAGGCTTAAAATATTTTTGTGGAATTTTTTGTTAATTCATAAAATTGCTACCTTAATGAGCTATTACAGAAAAAGTAAATGTCTTGAGGGTAATCAAGGAAATATGTGATAGAAATCATAGACATTAATTAGATATAACTAGTAACACTGTTTTTTACAAAAGGAAATACTTCAATTATAATAAAGTATTTCAGAGAAATCATTGGTCTCACCTAAATTTAAAAGCTGAAAAACATTTTAGGGTATATCTTTTATATATTTATATTCTTCAAAT
>NW_008339916.1:1804692-1805494 GCF_000622305.1 Nannospalax galili
TAACAGTTTCCAGAGCAAAGATGCATCTCTTTCAAAAGTGGCTATAAAATTTTTAGGTTTGCTGTTGACTTGATACAGTTATGCAATATTGAACTCAGTATAAGCTCTGTAAGACATAAAATTAAATGAGGTTTTAACCTTTAAAATAGGTCTCCATTTCGGTATTAAAATACACCAGTTCATACAGAAAAATTCATTTTTTAAAAATTATTTAATAACCATGTAATTAGAAGAGCATTTCATTACAACAGCATTAACATATCCAATAACAATTTCCAGAGCTAAGATGCATCTCTTTTGAGTTGTTGGCCAGGGTGGCCAAAGGGATTCCCAGATAGTAACCCAGCAGAGAACTGGGGAAATGAACAGCAGACCCCAATCTTACCCGAAGGAATGCTTACAACTGATTACTGCTAGATGAGGAACAGCTGAACCGTCCTAAAACAAAGACCTCTAGATAGATAGGCTGACTGGATTCACCAGAAGGGCAAGTAGTGGGGAATGGCTGGGGTGCTGAAAACATAGCAGACAGTAGCAGGGATATCAGAGTATAAGGGCTCTAGTGGGGGGACGGAGGCTATGGGAGGGTGCTATCTGGGAAGTGGGCATAAAAATAAATAAAATTTAAAAATATTAATAAATAAATAAATAATAATTCTTCAAAGCATAAAAATTTGCTCCTTAATAATTAGTAGATGTGAAAAACATTGCCATTGAACTCTACCTGATGACTTTATATCCATGCTCAGGTGCCAAGAAGCTCAGAAAGCAATCAACTGTGACTAGTAATAATCAGATATAT
>NW_008339916.1:1805516-1809204 GCF_000622305.1 Nannospalax galili
TAAAAAGGAAATGGAGATCTTTTTAATGTTAAAAACTTATTCAATTTTATGTCTTATAGGGTATATACTGAGTACAATATTGTATTAATTGTATTAATTCAAATATTAGTATTTTTAAGAGGAGAATTGAGAAGTCATGATTGATAGGTCATTCTGAGCTATTCCTTTATGTTCAAATAATTCAATGGAAATGTTCTAATAAATATCTATCTCATCACTGAGGTAACAAAGACTAAAATGATTTTACATATATATTTTATTACCTAATTTAGAAAAATTGCTTCATTGCATTTATTAATTTTAATAGTGTTGTTTACATTTATTTTATTTCCTTTCTAATTGTGGTTGGATTCAGGAATTTTTTCCTTTTAAATTTTTGAAATATGAGAAATATTATCTTTTTATATTTGAAATATATATGTTTACTATTTTAGTATAGTTCTTAACTTTAGGGAGTTGTTTGCTTAAATTTACTTTTCACACCTTTTTTGCATTATAATTAGTATACACAAAAAGAACATATTTATAATGTACAATGCAGTGGTTTGGGGCTTACATATTCATATTTCTTACCATCAAAATAATCTAAAAAGTAAACATGGATCACCACCAGATATTGGATGGACACAAAACTTACTTGATACCTTGAAAGAATTCATGAGTTTTCTACAACTAATTAATGTTATCTCTTACAATTGTTTTTATTCTTTGGCAGGGCCAGAAATAAGTAATGAGGATTTACTAAATTATGTATCTGTCCATTAAGGGCTCCCTTCTAGGAAGCATTCCTTAAACCCAATTAAGGAATCGTTGGTTATTACCATAATATTCGTGCCTCTGTTGTACTGATGGTCATATCTTGCCAGGCCAGTTTTTGTATATCACAGGATTCACAGCTATTTAAGAATGATGATCATTTTTTCCTTCTTGTAGCTTTCATTTCACCCTACAACACTGTGAATACTAGCTAATAGAGATGAGACTTTAAAGTCAGCATCAGCTGTAAAACAAAGAGAATTTTGGTTTCTTTTGTTTGTTAAATATTGGATTATTGTTCCATTGTGTATATGTTTCACAACTTCCTTATCTGTTCATAAGTTGATGGATATCTAGGTTGTTTCCAGTTTCTGACTATTAAGGAAAAGGATAGAACCGAACATGGATCAACAGATAATTCTATAATAGCGTTTAGAGACTTTGGGGTGTATGTTCAAGAGTGGTATATCTGAATCATGTGGTTGATCACTTCCAAGCATTTTGAGTAAACTCCATGCATATTTCCTCTAGAAATGACTTTTATAGAATAGGCCTAACCTAGAATACTGACTTTTAAATAACCTTGGCAAACTCACAGAACTGTGCGCTCTTGTGACTTAGGAACCTGATCTTATTTCCTAGGAAAGTTGATTTACTATTCCAGTTCAAGCTAGGGAATGAATGTGGGTATGCTTGAGAATTAACCTATCAAAACTCTGAAAGGAAACACACCCATATTCATTGAAAAGATGAAGATTGAGAAAGGGTACTTGACGTTTTGTGTGTGAGATGTTCTAGAATGATAGATTAAAATGCAAGATTGTCTCATCATATAAAGGTGGATTAAAGTATGTACTTCTCCAATTGAACTGTGAGAAATAATTTTGAATAAAAACATGGGTAAAGCCCAACTCAAGAACAATTCCAGACATGTTTATAGAGTAGAGTTTCACGGCATATTTTTAAGAGACATCAGGGGGAAACAAGTTTTTAACATGTTCTAATGTTCTCTTAAAAACTAAATTAAGAGTCAGACTCTTTGATTTAGGTAACTAATGTTGTCAAAGTAACACCAACGCAGCAGTTTCCATAGAGGCTGCAACAGTAGGAAATCAGTGTTCCTCCTTTCAAGCATCCTCATCTGCATTTGTCTTTGTTTGACTTTGGATCTTTGCCATTCTGACATGGGTAAAATGAAATCTAAAATTTGTTTTAATTTGCATTTCTCTGATGACTAAAGAGGTTGAACATTTTAAAAAGTATTTCTCAGCCATTTGTGTTTCATCTTTAGAAATTTTCCTGTTCAGCTCCTTGCCTCAGTTTTTAATTGGGTTGTGAAGTTTTTTTAAAAAATTTGAATTCTCTGTATATTTTAGATGCTAAGTCTCTTCTTAAAGTATACCCATATATAAGTTACCTTATAATAGGGGAACTAGATACCATAGACTTTAAAAATTCTAGGAATGAAACACACACACACACACACACACACACACACACACACTCAATTAGGCTGGGCCCAGACAGGGGCACTGCAGTGCAATCTTATACACTAGATGATTAAAGAAATTGTTTTAAGCATTCTTGGTTCCCAAAAGCCTTTCATTTATATTTAATTGAGAATTATAATGGATTTAATAATGAAGAACATATAATCCATGTTACATTTGAAAACTAATAAACATTCAAAATAATCATAGAAAAATAACTCATCATTAAATCATACAGGTAATTTTATATAGCACATGAAAATTTTTCATTTTTAAATGATTGGCTTAGTTTTGGCCAAGAGTCTGGACTCCAACATTTTTTTGAATCAGTCTTCTTATGGCTGTTATATTGACTTGAATATTCATGTCATAGTAACTAGTTTTTAGTTTTGCATTAACAGAGTATTCATTTATAAGTCAGTTTTGTATAAAAGGAGTCATTTATAAAATTCTCCTCCACATTGTTGTTTCAAAACCCTCCTCCAAGATGCATTAAAAATTATGAAGGCATATTGTTTCTCATACTTTTTCAGTCTATATTTTTCATAAAATTTTCATAGGGATTTCAAAGGATGTCACATGAAAATCATAGTGTGGTACATGATGTATATTTCAGACCATATCTATTGAGTTATGAAATGTCTGACTGGAATGGTTTAATGTAATGGGATGGCACATTTAAATTTCATTACTTATTATTATACCTACTATTGATGTAACTTTCATAAAACAATACTAAAGAAGAAATATAACATCATTTGAATTTGATGTTATCTTGAATATAAAGATCAAACATCTTATTATGATGATGAAATGAAGTATTCATGGATATTAAGGTGGCAGTGAAATATTCTTAGACTTAAAATCAATATTATGTTTAATAAAACCATTCATGTCTATATGAGGTAGTGAGTTGTCAAATGTAACTTACCTACTTTAATGACTTTTACACACCATAGAAACCCATGTACCTTAATAACTTTTACGCATCATAGCGTCACTCATTTTCTATTAATAATTTTTATCTTTACTAATGACACTAATTGGATTTTTATATTGCATGTCATGAATCATTCATTGAAATCATCTAAATATTCATTTTATACTTCTTGTATTTTTATTTATTTTCTTTAATTTTTTTTACAATTAAAGTTACAGTTTTAACAATATGAAAAATATTACAGTAATTCAGATGTTTTGGCATAATGATTACAGATTTGATAAATACAATTAATATCTCATAATAGTGATGAGGATTATACAAAAGCTATTAAAACAATTATGAGAATAAATTCTATTGTCACTTAAGTATCTAAAGCTATTTTCCTTTGCGTTCTTCCAGAATGATTTGTTCTTATTCTTTACCTTAATTTGAGGGACTTCAAGAAGATAGCTTTAGATACTTATGTGACAATAGAATTTATTCTCATAATTGTCACTTA
>NW_008339916.1:1815868-1832748 GCF_000622305.1 Nannospalax galili
GGGGGGATGGAAGGGTGAATGAGGCTTAGGGAGTCCCGGCGTGGAGAGCTGCGCTATAGACTTACCCCAAGAGGCCTGAGGATAGTAGTGCCTACTTCTTGTATTTTTATCTGCTGATTTCCAGTTGAGCTTAAAGCATGAATTAAGCATACATATCAAATGTATTTTAAAGCTGAAATCATAGTCTCAACTAAATTCTAAGTTTAGATGTTATTATCTCTGAAGGAACTTTAAGGTGATTAGGAAAGCTACTGATAATTTCTGTTTTATGAAGCTAAACTACAATAAGAGATAGTATAGGACACCTATGTGTCAAGTCAGTGTCCCTAGATGTTCCCCAGTGCAAGTCCATCCATTGAGGCCTTGTCACCCTATCTAAAGTCCCTTGCTTTAGGAAGATCAGTTCTTCTTCACCTAGCAGAAATCAGTTGCCAATGTTTCTTTAGATATGCTGGGGGTCTTCCAGAGTTTGCACTGGTCGTTTTAAAAAATGCTTTATTTATTATTTTTATTTTATGTGTATGTGTGCATTGCCTGCATGTAAGTAAGTGCACCTGTGTTGTACAATGCCACAGAGGACAGAAGAGGGTGTCGGATCCCCTGGAACTGCAGTTATGGACAGCTGTTAGCTGCCATGTGGGTGCTGGTATTTGAACCTGGATCTTCTGCAAGAAAAATCAGTGCTCTTAACTGTTGAGCCATCTCTCCAGCCCCGCCTCTTATAAAAAATATTTTATTTATTATCTTGAATTGGACTTTTGTATGCTGACACCATTGTCATAAAATCATATGAGCGAGGTCCCAGGATCTTGTAGGACTCTTTTTCCATATGGTCATGCACCTCCTCGCTGGCTCTTAAATCATTCTTTAAGGGACAAATAACTTTTCTTCAAAGTAAAATAGCCTTATACTCTGGAGTTTTCACTATGTACCAATATAAAATGAATGCCAAAAATGACACCAAAAATGTAACAACTGCAGTTTTCACATTTAATGTGTATGAATTTGAGTAATATATACTTTAAGTAAACTGGGATACATTAACTATGTCTTTTGCAATTTAGACAATGCTTGCAAATAATACAGGGACTATAATTTTTAAAGGAAGTATCATAATTAAAATGTAATAGTAAAAACATAGTAACCCATAATAAGGCAAGGAATAATAAAGATAGAAGACTGAGGCTGCCAGAATTAGTGATTCATGCCTCTAATCCCAGTACTTAGGATGCAGATGTAGGTAGGTATGTGTAAGATCATTGCCACCCTGGTCTACATAGCCAGGTCCAGGGAGCTGCAACTACAGCGAGATCCTGTCTCATAAAAATGAAGAGCAAAACAGCAACAAAAAGACTGGAACAGTTAGACAATAAATGACATATTGATAAACTGGAGAGATCAATAACAACATTAAATAGAAATCAACTAAATAAATTAATTAAACTCATAGACACACATGATATATAAATAAGACTTAGAGACAGATAGTATGTATAACAATCCCTGTGTTATTTATTTTTTTTTCACAGCAAATTGAGACTTGTTCACTGAAAAGTAATTTCATCACAAACAAATTCATAAAAACTCCAATTACTTGCAATATATCTCAAACAAATAGTTTTAGCCATTTACAACTTACATAATTTAAATACCCCATGGAACCTCATCTAACCACTAGTAGTGGTTATGATAGAGCCTTATAAATGTAAGGCTCCTAAGTACTGTGTCTCATAAGAACATCTTGATGCCGAAGAGATGGCTCACAACTGGCTCCTCTTGCAGAGAACCCAGGTTCAGTTTCCAGCACCTACATGCCAGCTACAACTGACAGTAACTCCAGCTCCAGGAGGTCTGATGATCTCTTCTGACCTCGATCGGCTTTACATGATATGGATGTCAGCAGATAATATAATGTTGATTTGATACATAAATTATTATTTGGCTAATACAAACCTCCATTTGCTATCCTAAATTTTTGGTTACTGGATGCCGCTTTAGACTGAAAAACATGTCCTTTGGAGGACATGCCTTTCACCAGTTCCCTCACTTTTGAGAATCAAAAAATATTACTAACTTATCTTCTTTCTTTGTGTCCGTTCTAGAATCATCTCTTTTGACAAGGATCTTTGTTTTGTTTTGTTTTTTTGTTTTTGTTTTTGTTTTTTTTGATGAAGAATAATCTCTAGAAGCCAAGATCTGGGTTCTACATATAATGATTACTCCTGAAATGTTACTCCTTCCAGAATATTTCAGCATATAGAAGAAGGAACACAAATGTGTACAGAAACACACAGAGCCATATGCAGAATCTCATATAGCTGCATTTTATATTCTTTCAGAAGACCTGAACCCACATGGCAGCTAACAACGGTCCATAACTCCAGGTCCAGGGGATCCGACAGCCTCTTCTGTCCTCTGTGGGTGCACTTACCTACATGCAGGCAATACATGCATACACATAAAAAATAATAAAGTATTTTAAAACATATCTACAAATATACCCATGATAGAGTAGCTCTGCTGCTTCTTGATATGTGACTCAAGGAATCCAAATCAGAGTTATAACGTTACAGAGCTGCTGGCACATCAATATGCAAAATGGCCAAGTTATGGAATTAATTTAGGTTTCTGTGAGCAAAAATGTGAAAGAGGAAAATGTGATACAAAAACATATGCAAATGCATGCATACATATGTATATATTAGAGGTTAATCAGCTATTAAAGAAATTGTTTGATTTAATGAAAAATGGATGTACTGGAGACCATTATATTATCTTGCACCTCCTTTGAGACCTCAGGATACTTCTTCAACACTATGTAGACAAATGGAATGAACAAAAGTCCCTAAACATGCCTACACTCATGTCATCGCCTGAGTTATGATAATTGCTATCAACTGTTTCATACAGAAATGACACTTGGAAAACTAGGAGACCATTTTGAAAAGTTTTAATTGTATTTGTTACATAATAAGTATTAAAAATACCTGGGACTACCTTTTTATGCCTTGCAATAGGAAATTATTTTGTACAGAGTACAAAAATATTCCAAATATCCTTACAGAAGTTCCTTTACACACATATGTATATATATATATATATAGAACCATTTACTTTTCATATGTATTTATTTCAAAATAGTTATGACTACTTAAAAATTCAAGTTATATAAGTAATTTGAATACAAAGGACTTGTACCTAGAATACATTACTAAGAAAATAAAAACTCAGTAGTACAAGGTATAAAAGATTTGTGAGAACATTTGTCAAGAAAGGGCATTCAAAGAATAAACAACAAAAAGTCTTCAAGTTCATTGAACATAAAGTGATAAAAATTAAGTCTGCAATATTATGTTATAAACACACATAAAAATAGCGAAAGTAAAAATTATAAGAAAATCATAATCGTTGGAATGGGTGCACATCTACTGAGAATGAACATAGAATGGTGACTATTAGCACAGAACCTTTGAATCATGCTTTCCAATATCAATAAAACTTAGCTATATGTCCGCTAGGAATTATCAGTTCCACATAGAGACATATACCCAAAAGGAATTCATATATGTGTTAAGTATTTACTCCAAGCATGGAGGCACAGGCCTTTAATCTCAGCACTTGGACGGTAGAGGCATGCACATTTCTGTGAGATCGAGGTGATCCTGGTCTACATAGCAAGTTCCAGGCCTGCTGTAGCTACAAGGAGACCCTGTCCCAAAAAGACCAAAAAAAGTATTCATATGAATTTAGTCATTTAACCAAAAATACTATTAGTCCCAAATTGGAAACCAATCAAACATGAAGTGTATAATGGATAAATATTCTGTGGTATATCACATGTGATAAGACTGCCATACTAAAAGTGGTAATGTTTATTTAACGACTATATCAAATGTGGCCATTCTCCACTTGTGAAGTACTGATAGTAAGATCTACATATGATTGTATTTACAGAAAACTTTAGAAATTGGGACCGTTTCTATGATGTTAGAAATTCAGATACTGGAGCTGGAGAGATGGCTCTTGCAGAGGACACAGGTTCTGTTCCCAGTATTCTCTTCATGGCAGTTAACAAAATCTATAACTCCAGTTCCAGGGGACTCTAACACCTTCTGACCTCTGATAGAATTGCATGACACAGGTGCACTTACATGCATCCAGGCAATACATTCATACACATAAAAAATAAGAGTAAAATCAAAGAAATTCAGATATTGCTTTTCCTTGGAGACGAAGCTAACATGAAGAAATTTTTTTGGCATTTCCTTTCAACCCTAGATGTTAATTCAGTTTTTACACCTGTATTAAATTTGAAAAAATATTGATCAACCCATATAATTTGTGCATTTTATTTATGATTGCTACAATAATTTTCACAATGAAGATATTAAATATAAGCTCAAATTTTGAATAATTATATTGATGCTTTACATAAAAAGGATACTATTTTATTGATAAGATAAATATTGAAAACATACTTGTATAACCAGTTTCATAATGCATAAATATATGAATTGCAAAATCCTAACAAAGTGATACTATAGCTATATTTATATCTAATAAAATAGATCTTCAGCAACCCTTTTTCATGACAATAAATTATTAGCAATATATTATGAAATTGTATTATTAATCCTTTTTTACAGTATATGACCTTTGGGCAAAGATTTTCTTATTGTAGAATTGTATCAAATATTAAAAAATAAAGGAAGGCCTATAGAGATGACTCAGAGGTTAAGCATACTTACTTCTCTTAAAGAGGACCTGGTTTCAGTTCCCAGCAACCACATGTCAGCTGTCAACCACCTGTAACTCCAGATCTGCGTAATCTGATGCTCTCTTCTGACCTCTGCTTGTATTACCCATTTTGCACTTGCATATATACAGGCAAAATGTTCATACATATAAAAATAAATTGGCAAAAATTAAAAATAAAGTATCTATAATTATTTATTCATCTTTGTAGAAAAAATGAGGAATATTTCCATAGTCATTCTGCAGTGCACACTTAATAATGATACCAAAGTCTCTAAAAACCATAAATTTGCAGTTTGTAATTATAGATCATTTCTAATCTGTTAGAATGTTAAAATAGTAACCTGCTTGAGCAATTTGATCTTATACTGGAACTTTAATTTGGGTTCTACAATAAATACACCAATGTGAATCTCCAGGTTACTATATTAAAGGAAAATGTAGACAATTGGAACAATATATGTGGATACAAAACTTTTATTATACGTGGTACTCAGGACAGAACCAGGTCTATTGTGCTAGGTAAGTTCTCTATTACTAATCTATATTTATGGTTCTGAAAATATTGACTTTTTCCATTCTTAGGTAATAAGTATAAACAAAATAAAAGGTTAAGAGTGTTTACTTATGGGGCTGGAAAGATGGCTAAGCAGTTAAGAACATTGGCTGTTCTTGCAGAAGACCCGGGTTTGAATCCCAGCACTCAAATGGCAACTAACAACTATCTCTAACTCCAGTTCTAGGGGATCCCAAAGCCTCTTCTGTCCTCTGCGGGCATTGCACGACATAGGTGTACTTACCTACATGCAGGCAATGCACGCATACACATAAAATAAAAAACTAAAATATTAAAAAAGAGTGTTTACTTATACATGGTACAGCTAAATAAAGGATTTTATTGTAAGCAGAAACATAAACTATATGGTGTCACTTTGAAACATTTACCTTTGAAATCTCATGCAGTAAATACTTTCTAATTGTCACTGTTTCTATTCACTGTTGCCTTGGAAATCCTAAATAAAAGAGTATGGCAAGAAAAAAATGGAAATCTTGGAATCAATAAAAATATTATTAAAAAGAAAAATCTAAAATGATTAAAGAAAATAAAACTACTTTTGTTCACAGATTAAATAAATCTTGTGTACAATGGTTATTTAAAATCTACAGAAAAAAATCTCAGAAATAGCAAGTGATTTTAACAACTTTAAAGAGACAGATTCAAAGCAGAAATTTGATTTAGTTTTATATAACAAAATAAAATGTTTAGGATAAAAAGAAATTGCATTTATCAAACTATATCATGCAGTGTACAATTATGAAAACTCAAAATAGAATGAGATACTTACTGAGACTGCCAGCATCAAATTCCTTGTACACAGAGTAGTTTTGTTGTTAGTGTTGTTATCTTTTTTTATAAGATAGGGTCTTCCTTCCAAGCCCTAGTTTGCTTGGTATAGTCTATGGAGAGGTTGAATTTAATCTCAGAGTGATCCACCTGCCTCTGCCTTCCAGTACTGACATTACAGGCTTGAGCCACCATGTCAGATTCAGAGTATTTTTAAAATGTTTTATTATTTTTATTTTTGTGTAACAGTGAATTGCGTGCATATATGTAAGTGTACCTATGTAGTGCAATGTCCTTGGAGGTCAGAAGAGGGCCTCATTTCCCTGGAACTGGAGTTACAGGTGGTTTGTAGCCGCCATGTGGGTGCTAGGAACTGAACCCAGGGCCTCTGTGAGAGCAGTTAATGCTCTTATCCTTAGAGCATCTCTCCATCCCCCAGAGGGTTTTTTAAAAATATTTATTTACTTTTATTTTTTTAATTAAAAAAAATTTTAATAACCACATAATTAGTAGAAGCATTTCATTAAAACAGCGTTGACATAGTCGAAAACAGTTTCCAGAGCAAAGATGCATCTCTTTCAAAATTGGCAGCAATTTTTAGATTCACAGTGTTGAATTAATATAGTTATACAATATTGTACTCAGTATAAAGCCTATAAGACATAAAATTGAAAGAGGTTTGAAACTTTAAAAAAGATCTCCATTTCATTTAAAAATATATTGTTTCATACAGAAAAACTCATTTTTAATGCAACTAATACTTAGATGCTTGCACATGCATCCCTAATTTATAAATATCTGATTATTAGTAGTTACATTCGGTTACTTTCTAAGATCCTTGGCACCTGAACATGGATCTAAACTCATCAGACAGATTTCAATGATAATGTTTTTCATATCTACTAATTAACATGAAATGAATTTTATGCTTCTTCCTCAAATATTGCTCATTTATTTATTGATGTTTTTTGTATTTGATGCAGAATTTCCTGAACAATCTTACTCATCTTTATACCTGTATCCAAAATGGCACCCTCCCATAGCCTACCCCCCCTACTGGAGCCCATATACTCTGTCATCCCTATTACTGTCCACTGTTTTGTAGGCGCCCCCAGGCGTTCCCCAGTGCTTGTCCATCTGCTGAATCTAGTGAGCCTATCTAGAGTTCCTTGTTTTAGGAAGATCAGCTCTTCCTCATCTAGCAGCAGTCAGTTGCCAACATTCCTTTAGATAAGATTGGGGTCTGCTGTTCATTCTCCCAGTCTGTTGGGTTACTGCCTGGGAGTCTCTTGGGCCACCCCAGCCAACAACTCAAATGAAGGTATCTCCTGTCTGGCATTGTTCCTTGTTTTGTAGCCTTTAGCTATACACATGAACTCTTAACGAATAATATTGATCACTTTACTCTTTGGTTAAACTTTCCTTTTGGGTATTTAAGACCATGCAGTTGGCCCAAATAAACCAATTTATTTTTACTCTTCAGGAGGATTTTTTCCTCCGGGGTCACATGGACTTGCGAGGAGCCCCTGACTCCTTTCTTTCACCAGTTCCATCTATGTGAAGATAAGTCAAAGGTTTTGGTGAACCATGGCTGGCTTCACTTGGAAGCATGCAGGAAATGTTTCCTCAGTGTCAACCCTCTTCTTTGTAGACTAGACACTGGTTTAAGTCCATCTGATGGGGTCTCCATGGCTCCTTGATCAAGAGGACAGGTGACTCACCACAGTTAAAGGATATTTTGGGAGATACTCCATGGTCCCCTGGAACTTAGTCAACCTTGGAGGGCAAGGAGCAAAACTGCCCTTTAAGTCCCTCTGACCAGATTAGTATAGGCCTCAAAGTATGGCTGTTGAACATGCAATAAGGTTAATGCCTCTCTAGTTTTCCTTTATTTTTTAAAGAGGGAAACATATTAGTCCAATAACCTATTGACAAATTATACATAGCTCAAGGAACAAAATATATGTCTCAAGGTTTATCTGAGAACGTTTGGTTTTGCCAAAGCTTTATCTGCATAATGCATGGTAATTAAAAGTACCAGACTGGTATTTACTTTTATTTTATGTGTATGAGTGTTTTGCACGTATGTATTTATGTGCACCATAGACATCCTTGGTGGAGGCCAGAATAGGGTTTCACATTCCTAGGAAGTATAGTTGTGGATGATTATAAGCCATCATGTGCATACTGGGAATCAAACATGGGTCTCATGGAAGAGCTTCAAGAAAATTTTGCAAGTGGATCATCTCTTCAGATGATCAGAATATTTTTATAAAGCATGTGACTCAAGATGCAAAAGTCAAAGAAGATAATGATTGCTTCAGATAGTAAATTTGCATTATACACTGAAATTGAGTATACACATACCATATGATAAAAATCTACACCTGTGTCTTCTTTGCATAATGTAATATTAAATATAGACATGTGGACATATTTATAAGAATGCTTTTATCAATGATGATTTTACTATTTGCATACTTGAGAATAATGTAAATATTAAGTAATACAACTGGATTAAGTATAGGCATATAATACAATGTTGTGCAGTAAACAAAATAAATGGCTTTTACATAAATAAAATAGAATGATGAATCTTACAACCATCATGATAAATGAAAAAAGCATAACAATTGATAATCATGCAAACACAAATCAGACAAAATTACAGCATTGAAATGGGAAAGTGCATAAGAAACTCCAAAAATACCTAAGTAATGTTTGAAAACTGATGGCCGCAGGGAATGGGAGAGTCAGTCTCATTCAAGCCTGGGACTTTTGACAGGTTAAACAGACTCTGGTGAATGGACCTACATAGAGGGTTATTTGGGGATACATATTAGACTCTATTGTCCTTATTATGTATAAAATAGAATTTATTAAACTGTGGGGGGGTGACATAGAGGGTGCAAATAGGGGAGGGGATCTCAATACCATAAAAATTTATTGTTCGAAAAAATTCAATTCATGGTTTTAAAAAGAAAGAAATATCTATATACTTATAAAAGATACTTAAATTGTATTAACACCACTTCACCACTACACACATACACACATACACATACACACACACATACACACACACATACACGAGGGTGTATGAGTGTGATTATTTATTTGTGTAATCAGAATTTCACATAGGCCAGGCTGGCTTCAATCTTGCTGTGTAGCTGAAGATAACCTTGAACTTCTGATATCTCACCTCCACCTCCAGAGTGTTGAGATTACAGGCATGTGCTGCCATCAGTTTATGTGGTGCTGAGATCAAACTCAGGGCTTCCTTCATGCTAAGCAAGTTCTGTTCTAATGGAGTCACATTCCCATATTTAAATTCCTTTATTCAAAGTTCAAAAACAAGCTAGGATAAAACATTTACATATTTTACAGATTCACGTATTTTTAAATATGGAAGGGCTACCTCTTAGTTCTCTTATTTTTTTAATGAATTTTGTTAATCAGGTGACATGGACATATGTCACATCTTTTTAATTATTGTAAAAGATAAACATTAGTTCACAAAAGATGAGGCTATCATTAAGGTGAAATAAATTTGGGTTAATATACTTGACAAACAAGTACAACTTTATATTACCTCCAGAGTTACATGAGTGCAAATCCTATGAAATCCATACAAAGAAAAATAAGGCAGTGACTGAAATTATGAGCAGCACTGCAGAAGGTACAAAGATTAGAAGTGTCCTATAAATGTCATTTATATAATAACTTATGAGTGTGTATCAAATGAATCTTGCTTTAAAGTTATTGGCATAAAATTTTCAGGAAGTATTATCTGTGGTTCTGAATATGATTTGAAATTGTAACATCATATATCTAACATAATGGAAAAATAAGCCTGTGTATGAATATGCATGCACACACATATACCTTCACCCTACAATAGCCATCAGATTTCCCTGTCCTGGAGAAAAGCAACCTTAAATTCTTATTGGCATATTACCATGGATTTAAGCCATCTTACTGTTTCAAGATGTGTGCAGCTGTAGTGATAACACTGACAATAGAGAAGAAATTATATTTTGCTGGAAAAAAACAGCATTCAATTTAACATTCTTCCACAAAGATAGTTTAATGAAAATGAACGCACTGTCCAATATACAGGCTTACCAATGATTTATTTAGGACTCGGCTCGTGTCAGCATCTACCAAAATTCTTCAAAAGTTCCAATGAACTAAGGGAAAATGAGAATTCAAACCAATTACATATATTGTGGGAACTTGTCTGCAAAGGCAATATTTATGTGCAGTATAAATTAATGAATGCATTCATTCATTAGTTAAAATAAGGAGAGTATGACATGAGCTTAGAGCTTTAAGACTGAAAATTATGAGACTCATGTGTTTCCAGCCACGACATTCCAAGTCTGCCATTCCAGCGCATAGGTCTGCACAAATCACAAAGTTTCCTGCACCTGACCCCAGATCTGAGAGTACTCCCAGACCTGTGAGATCCCTGTCTGCAGTGTTTTGCTGCCTATTCAGGTTATGCAGCTCCTTGCAACAGCTGTTTATGTGAGTCCGGCTATAACTATGAGTTCCTCAGAGAGATGTGGTCCATAACATTTGCATTGCATGTCTACCACTCAGCTCCTAGGCCTGCTTGTGTCCCATAGTGCCAAGCACACACCGAGTTCCCTAACCCCAGTATTCCACAACTGGCATCATAGCTCCTAAGCCTGCAGAGGTAGCACAGTCCCATGCAACTACAATATCCCTAACTTCCTTCATAACTGCAGGTTCCAAAATCCCATCTTTCCCTGTCCATGATCCTGGCTAACAGGTCTGCTCAGGTCCTATAGCTTCCTGCACCTCCAATAACTGCAGGTACCCCCAGACCCACGTGGGTTCACACAGCCTTCACGTTGGTCCAGGTTGATCAATTTTAATAAATTTTGACTGCCCTTGCAGCGATCTGCACACTTCCAAGAAGAGCTGGGGTTGTGCAGCCAATACATCAGCCCAGAAAGACCAAGTCAAGAGTTACATTATCATGCTTCCTTTGTTACCACAAAATCAAATAGCCCCGGTTCTACTAATCAAAAATCAACACTGTCCTGTCTGCCAATTTCCTCAACTTGAAGCCACCTCACCCATCATGAGGAACTAGAACTGAACAAATCTGTCACGGAACCTCAAACTCAGAACTTGCACTTATCCCTAAATGAACTGAGACCACATCTTATATCTGCTTCAGATATCAGAGAAAATGGTTGCAAATTTGAACACCAAGCACACTCAGCTGTACCACAAACTGGCAAATTTGAGGACAGCAAACAAGATACAAACATCCACTTAACAAATACGTCATCCTTTATCCATACCAGGAAGCACTACCACCGACACAACTCCAGATGTTTAGGTTCATTGCTGAAACACAAAATCATGAATAAACAAAACAATACATCTCCTCCAGATATTAGCACACTGATCATTATGTTTCCTGAGAAAGGAAATCTGGCCAATGCTCAGGACAATAGTTTCAAAATAGTAATTATAAATATTATTAAGGAACTCAAAGAAGATATGTATAAAGGACTGAATGAAAGTCATAAAAACACAAACTAACAGCTGAATAGAGTAAATCAAACAATTCAACCCATGAATTTGGAATTAAATAAAGAAATACAATCTATGAAGAAAAGCAAAACAAATGCGGCTGGAGATATGGTTCAGTGGTTAAGAACACTGCTCTTGCAGAAGACCCAGGTTCGAATCCCAGCACCCATACGGCAGCTAACAGCTGTCTGTAACTCCAGTTCCAGGGTATCTGACAGCCTCTTCTGTCCTCCGTGGGCATTGCAGGCAGGTGATACACATATACACATAAAATAAAAATAATAAATAAAATATTAAAAAAAAAACTTAAAATGAAAAACTCAGGAAATCAGACAAAAAGCTCACAGGAAAAGCTAAAAAATACATTCAATGTAGTTGAACAGAGAATATCAGTTCTTAAAGACAAGGTAGAGAAAATATGATCACTCAATCAAAGAAAATCCCAAATCTAAAATAGTCCAGGATAAGGATAAGCAGGATCAGAGGTGGTAGATGAATACAAGGAAACCTATTGTCTAGAAAAAAAAAACAGGAACAACAGGGTAGTTGTGCATATCAATCCATAGCTCTTGTGACAAGTCCAACATCTGTATAAGCTCAAATCCAGTGTGGATGTAAGGGTGGGCAAGAAGTGCCAACCTTAGCTGAGGATCTATTGGCAATTGATAGCTGCTGGGAGAGGAAAATCAATTTTCTTTACTAATGTGTTGGCTGGTAAGTTGACCAGATTCTAAGAGATGGACCCTCAGCCATGAACATTTGGTGAACAAAGATTAGACCCAATAGGCCTTAAAAAATAACAATAGAGTACATGAAGTCAGAGATTTGGTAATTTGGGGGTGGGGATTTTGGAGTTTGTTTCAATGTAGTCAAAATACACTGCATGAAATTTTCAAGTAAGCCAGATGCAGTGCACTCGACCTTAATCCCAGCACTCACAAAGCAGAAGTGGGTGGATATTTGTGTTTGAAATCAGCCTGTTCTATTTAGTGAGTTCTAGGCAAGTTGGGACTACAAGGAGACCCTTGTCTCAAAAAGACCAAAAAAAAATTTGAATAAATAAAAATAACTTTTAAAGATTGAACCATAGGTTTAGCATAAGAAAACGTAGAGACTGCTAATGCAACCACTGACAGTGAGCAAATCACTGATGTATTTTACACATGAAAATGAGCTTCAGTTCCTGATGCTTATCATATGCATCATGATCTGTCAAAGGAAAGTTTACTTTTGATAATTGATAATAGAGGGGATACTGTGTCTGGGCTTTCCTATGTATGTAAAGACTGATTAAAAAACTGAATATTTTAAAGCATGAACACTTTATGTAATAGAAGCAATCTTTAATTTCCATATAGTCACCTGCTTACTAAAAATAGGGGTTCAGAGCAAGAGAGTGTCTCATTGAGTATGATTTCTACTGGTGTATTTTTAGTATACTGTATGATAAGTTGACTAATGGGGAATTTTAAGGTGTATTTTAATGATTTTAAGTTTTCTTATAAGAATTCCCAACACACTAAGTTATTAAGTAGGTAAAATTAGAAAATTGACAGTATAACTCTTACCCCATAAAGAAGATTTTAAAACATTTCATTCAAAATTTTACCTTTTGTTGAACCAAGTGTTTTTGTTTTCATTAATTCTATTTCAGTATTTTTGGAAGACACATTAAAGAAAAAGTACTGCTAAAGTTATACTGTCAATGTCTTATTTTTAGTTCTAGTGAGATACAAGAAATTCAATAATATCTTTGTGAATACCAGCCAAATTGCTTAAAGTAATTAATTCTAGTTCAATAGGAAAATGAATCCATTAAAGATATTATTTCATAGGAAGTAATTCCTTCAGAACAAAGCATGTCTATGAGGAGATATTTTCGGATTGCACTTGATTGGATACTCAGGAATCCAAGGTAACAAATATTTGTGCATGCCTTTACTTAAAACATTCCCTCTTTCTTTTATGAAGACAAGTTTTTTTTCTGTCTGTACACCTCACCCATTTACTTTCCTCACTATAACTGCTGGTATCATGGCATTTTCTCAAAACATTAATTTACACTCACCCTTCTTACCTCAAGGTGCTGTGCAGTACCTAATACTGCATGTTTGTGTAACAATTTGTGTCTTCTCTTAACTGATAAGTTGTGGATTTTCTAGGAAACAGCTACATTTGCCACTGGATATGATTTCTATGACTAGAATATTTGTGTCTCTCTGAAATTTAATGCTGAAATGCTATCATTCAATTTGCTGATATAAGGAGATTGGACTTCTAGGATATGATTAGACCATGAAGGAAGTATATACATGAATATGATTAATATTCTTATAAAGTAAATCTAAGGACCTGAAGACATAGCTCACCTGATAAGATTGATTTTCTACCAGACATCAGATCCTATGTTTAATTTGCAGCACTGCATAAACCAAACATAGTCACGCAAACTTGTAATCCCAGCACTCCACAGAACAGGCAAAAAATCAGATGCCTGCGGTCATTCGTTGCTACATAGAAAATTCAAGACTAGCTTCTGCTGCATGAAACAATTAAAAATACAAAGGTAAATAAAAATTCCCCAGTAAGATCTCTTGCTTTTCTCCACCATGTGAAGGTACAGCTAGAAAGTACTGTATATGATCTAGATCTTTAATCTGCGAACAATTTGGTCTTGGTTACCAAGTCTACAAAACAATGCTAAATAAATTTATGCCTTTCATATGTGACCCAGATTGTATTTTGTTATATCAAAAATATAAAGGAATGAGGTTTGAGTGTTGGCTCAGATAGTAATGTGTTTCATGAATAACTGGGAACTTGAGTTTACATTCCCAGCATCCCCACAGAACCAAAGAAGAATAGTGCAGCTGTCACTCCTGTGTTAGTGCACAAAAGGAGTGGAAAGGCAGGAAGATGCCTAGTGCTCACTGACCAGCCCACTTAGTAAATCATAACATTACACTATCAATGAGACACCACCTTGTCTCCAAAAACAAGATGGAGAACAATTGAGAAAAACACTGGACAATGTCCTCTGGCTTCTACAACTTTGTGAACACACATGCATGCCTACTTGCATGCCCACACACACACAAACACAAACAATGTGTACATACAGGTACACTATGAAACTTTATGAAGATACATACTATTTATATTATATTTACCTATTATTAGAGTTGATTTAATTAAATCTTATGTAAACTGATGAAATATGACTTGATAAAGATTTATTTTATATTATCTGAATACATCAAGAAAACAATAAAAAGGATTCATTAATAAGCCATCGTCAAAAGTAGATCCATGGGTAGGAAAACACTAGGACCAATTACGCAAATTTAATTACTTTTATACAGTTCTCTATACACATCTTTATATTACAGTTAAAGAAAGAGAATATTAAAATGGTAGGTTTTGTATATAACTAGAATTTATTCAATCAGAGTATATGTATTTATTACATATGCAAAAAGACCTGAGTCTATATCAAAACATTGGTAACATATATTTATATTGTTTAGTGTTTTAAATGCTCAACAGTGCCCCGGCCCGTGGGGTCTGCAACGGGGTACCTGGATTGGGGGGTGGGGATGAAAATGGGGAAGGACAAGAGAAATGGAGACAAGACAGGATTCTGATCAAATCTCGTTTATTGAAGCACAAGCAAGAGTTTTTATAGAGAATAAGAACAAAGGAACACAGAGCACAAGCGCTCTGACGCACATTAAGGGAGGAATCTCTCATTATAGAAGAATAGAACCGTATGCAAGAAAGGAGAGCAAGGCCGTGGGCCAAGGCTATCTAGCAAGGCTATCTGGCCCCAGCCTCAAGCCAAGGTTTTGGGCTCTGGCTGCCTACCAGAGTTTCCAGGCCAAGGCTGTGGGCAGAATGGAAAGCTGCCAGCTCAGGCCTGTCAGCAGTTTTGAGAGGCAGCTGAGACTCAGTTGGACCTCAGGCTTCCAACAGATCCCCCTTTTTATATTTATTTAAAAGATGAAGTACATGCCAAGACTGGGATGGAAAGACTGTGCCTGTCTTAGGTTGTCCTCTGCCAGAGTGAAAGCCGTTGGGGACAGCCAGCATCCCGCTTCCCTCTGAGAGGATCTTACCTGTCACTGGCTAACCGGCCTCCTGAAAGCTCCCATCAATTGGCTACGGCCTTGAGGAAGAAATGGGAAATACCACTGTGGCACAGTGTCACTGAGAGAGAAATATAACTGCGGTCCAGAGTCTGGAACCAAATCGTGGTCAAGCTGTGTGTAATTTGAATTTTGAATATAGTGATATTGGCGGTTACCGTGACCCCAACTTGTGCTCTGTACTGAGGTTAGGAAGATCTTAAGTCCCCCCTCCAAGCAAACAAAAGGACCCTAAGGGGACAAGCAATGATTAGAACAACGGTGTACAAAGCATGTGGAACAATTAATGAATCATGGAGAGAATCACAGCATCACAGGCAAAGTCAAGAGAGGAGGACGGTGGGTGCCAGGTGGTGGAAACAGTCCATAGGAAACACGAACAGATTCCAAAAAACCAGTTCAAAAAATTGGGAACACAGGATGCGATGACGGATGGTGTAGCAATGACACAGGTGGCATAGAGTCCGGAGATGTCGCAAAGCAAACGAGGCATTTAGGTACCCAACCTGTACTGTCAGCATCCTGCAGAAAAAACACAAACATGTCCTCTCCCCCAAATGAGGACAAGGGCGGATGTCACACCAGTGGCAGTTGTAGTAGCAGCCAAGGCAAGAAGACCTAAAATAGTAGTAATTATTAGACCAATCATGTGTTTACCACTCCGCAGCAATTTTTTGAAAAATTTCAGAATCAATCCTTGAGCAGGACTGCTTTTCTTGGACTGATGCATTGTCATAGGAATCCATGAAGAATTTTGTTGTGTCAAGATCATAATAGAGTCAAGCGCAGGATTAAAGGCTATAGAGTTGTTAAGACAAGTATATAAACAACAATTTTGGCAAGTCAGGTTTATGTCCTGAATGATCACATGTCTAATTTGGGGAGAGATGGAACAGTTGGAGTCCTTTATGTAGGCCAAGTGGAATCTGTTCACTGAGCAGAGAAACATAACACATCTGGAGTGCTACAATTGTATCTACCTGTCGGAACAACTTAATGTTTAGAGGATAGCAAGGAGGAACTCCAAAGCACAGAATTTTAGTAGTGATGAAGTAAGAACA
>NW_008339916.1:1833652-1843105 GCF_000622305.1 Nannospalax galili
AAACAGGCATAACATTTAAAGTGAGACAAACAAGTCAAAAAACAATCAATAACCGATATTAGTGGCCAACTTGTAATTTTTCAAAGTGCGCACCATATTTTTTATTTTAGACGTCTTTTGCAAAATCATGGAACCTGGAAAAGAGCTAAATAGATTTAAGAGCACTTTTTGAGCGATTTTTGCCACAAATCACCCGTTTATTACTACCTGTAGCTTTAAGACTCATTTACAAGCAACTTTTGCCACAAGGTACTTGCTTAGAGTGCTCAGGATGTCACCTCACCTACCTGAGCCACCGACCTGTGCTATCGGAAAAGAACACAGAAGGACAAGTTCCAAAAATGCCAGGTTCCAAACAAAGCTGTGCCAGGTTCAAACTGAAGGAAATATGTTACATGGTACCATTGAAACACAACATGCTGGGACTGGAACCCAGTGCAGATCTGCAAAAGGCACAGTGTCGACATTGCATGGGCATGCCTGATTACATCCAAAGCATTGCTGTGGATGGCCCTGGTCAGTGTACTGACAGCTCTCTAACTATTCCCTATTAGATCAATCACAGTATGCCTGTTTTTACAGGTTATTTGTATGATCAATCCAGAGTAGGTCCCCCTTTCATGAACCCAAGGAGACTGACCCCTGAGGTGGGAGCCCCTTTATCCAAAGAAAATCCTGCGTGCCAAGGCACTAAAACATGCAAGCTGCTCTCATTTTCTTTCACAGAGTCAGAGGGTCAGTCTGAACCTGGAGAATTCTTGAGAACAGAAGTTTGTGAGAACTAGCATGAGTCTGAACAGAAAGGACCAGTTTCTGCCCTGAGTCAGCTTCTCACATTTTTAGCCTATACTATATTAGTTTGAAACAGCAAGTAAGAGACATTAGGCAGAAAACATCTTTTAGATCTAAAGAACAGGATTAAGTCTGAAGTGAAAAGGGCACAATTTCGCTCCAGAGTTAGCTGTCAGCGTATTTAAGCAGCCTAGGTTTTTAGAAATCATCCTATACATTGTATACAAACACTTACAATATTCACATGCACATCTGCCACACTTTTTCCTTTAAGAGGCAGATGGCCAAGAAGCTTTGTTGCCAAGGCTTCTATGTGTATTATTACAGTTAGGAACAGTGGCTATTGTTGATGCCCACTGCACCGGGGCCTACGAATTATGTTGAAAGGCATTGTTATGGAGCCTCTCAGGCACAGCCCCAGACTGGCTTCTCCTCTCGCTTTTTTAAGAGAAGATTTTTGTGGAGATCTCTTTTTGATCTATACTCCTTTGCCCAGTGTCTGTCTTTTTTACATCTAGGGCAGATCTTTGGAGATCTTTTGTTATTAGTCTTTTGCTGGCCACTCCCAGTTTTGCATTCCCGGGTGAAATGCCCACTCTTACCACATTTAAAACACCCCTTGTCTTTAGTCTTATTTGTATCAGCCAAAAAACCTTTAACAGTTAGTCCACTAAAAGCCGCTGCCATGGCAAGTCCCTGTTGATAAGACAGACCTATGTTTGAACACAGGCGTGTATAGCCAGTTAAATCCATTGTTTTTTTTTTTTTTTTTTTTTTTTTTTTTTAAGGTCTTATTTTTTCATTAGTCTCATACTCACCTCCGCCTATCAACATATCAAAACCCCATGCATTTCCAGATTGTTGATTCCTTCTAGCTGTCTCCTTACAATTGTCATGATATTCTGATTTCCATAACAAATAATCACCTCCATTAAGGACTACCTTCACCAATTGATTCCAATCATTAGGAGTTAGCCAATTTTTAGCCACACCATCTAAGACTGCTAAGGTACATGGGGCTGTGGCTCCATACTGCGACACGGTGCATGGCGTGTGTGCATGGGGGACACTTTAAGTTGGAAGCAGCAGCCTTTAAAGGCACAGAGGGCTCAGGCCACACTCTGTGCAGCATCCCACTGCCCACTGCTCTATGCCACACCACCAGCAGTGGAACCGGAGGTCCCTGCAGGCCACGGTGGGGGCGGGAGGCCAGCGCACAGGGGCTCCCAGTCCCAACCACCATGCAAAAATGTCACTGAAAGTAAAGCTGCTGCCTGCCCCTCCGCTTTTTTTTTCTTTTTTTTTTTTTTTTTTTTTTTTTTTTTTTTGGGGGCCCCAAACATGGAGGTGAGTGCGGCTGGTGGAAGGAGCGGCGCAAGCGGTGCTTCCTTTTTAAAGTGGCCCCACCAAGTCCTGGGCTCTACCCCTCCCCAGACAGGGCTTGCAGAGGGCCCCGATGCAAGGCTCCCTGACCATCCTTGGCAGCCCGGAGTGGGATTTGTAACAGCCGTCTCCTCCTTGGGAATTTCTCTCAACTCTGACTTACAACTATTTCTAAAAATCTCTTCAGCTTGGGCAATTGCTAGCACCACTGGCTCATGTTCATCTCTCTTATCTATTAACTAACTTATTAAATTCCAATATGGAAAAGCAGTTACCGGGACCTTTCCCGGTCCAAACACCTTATAGAATTCTTGTAATGCATCTCCCACTCTTCTCCATCTTTTTACATCTATAACCCCCTCTTGGGGAAACCATGGGCAGATGTCTTTCACAAAATCAAAAAAATGAAATAAATCTTCAGTTGTAACCTTTACTCCTCTTGCTTGTAACGCTTCTCTTAATTGTATCACATATTTCTGATGCTGACTCAATGCTTGCTCCATGATTTAAAGTGCACGACCAACTTACCTGTCGGCTCAGTCACAGCAGGCTACCGTGACGTCTCCGAACTATTGTTTGAGTGGGTGCGCACCCCTTCTTTACTCCGTCATGTCCCTCACATTGTACCCCAGTATCTAGGCCCACACTGGGCACCACTCTGCCCCGGCCCGCCGGGTCTGCAATGGGGTACCTGGATTGGGGGGTGGGGATGAAAATGGGGCAAGAACAAGAGAAATGGAGACAAGATTCTGATCAAGTCTCGTTTATTGAAGCACAAGCAAGAGTTTTTATAGAGAATAAGAACAAAGGAACACAGAGCACAAGCGCTCTGACGCACATTAAGGGAGGAATCTCTCATTATAGAAGAATAGAACCGTATGCAAGAAAGGAGAGAAAGGTCGTGTGCCAAGGCTATCTAGCAAGGCTATCTGGCCCCGGCTTCAAGCCAAGGTTTTGGGCTCCGGCTGCCTACCAGAGTTTCCAGGCCAAGGCTGCAGGCAGAATGGAAAGCTGCCAGCTCAGGCCTGTCAGCAGTTTTGAGAGGCATCTGAGACTCAGTTGGACCTCAGGCTCCCAACACAACAGATCTCCATATCTTTAAAACTTAGTTCACCATTGTTATTGACATAAATAGTATAGCAAGGATGCCTAAGTAGGCACTAGTGACCAGTGAATTATGTTCTGGTAAATATCTAACAGAAGTATTATTTGCTACTATAGAAATAGAGTTCATTATATTAACCAAATTTTAATTACCAACTACTGGTGATAATTGCAATAATTTGAGTATAATACAGAAATATTTTGCAAAGCATTTTATCTCATATTCATCATTTCATAATCTTCACCTCATTTATATGATGAATTTCAGTTTATAAGACAAAAATTAGGCAGGAAACTTCTTTAAATAGACCATGGATTATAATAATGTATGAAGAAAGACAAATTAAAATACAAAAGAGCACACATCAATCCAGTCATTGTTGTCTGTTAACCAAATCTAGCAGTACTTTTTTCTCAATCATAGTTTTTCTCAAAGGCAAGGTGTCATACAATTATATTGAAATACATTGAAATTTCTGTTCTCAAAGGCTGGATGAATATTAGTAATCAATTTTGTCTTTTTGAGAAAAATAAAGTTCATCTTCTTTAAAGGAGTTACTCTACATAGGCTGAGTAAATTCCAGTAGATTAACTTGTACCAAGGGGCATCTGCATACAAATTCTGGGACCAGATAGGACTTAACATAAATGACAGAATGCATGAAATCTGCTGTGGGGGGTGCTTCACATGTGGGAGGGGGGCTCTAAATTTTATTAAGATCTGTTATATTAAATGTATAAAAACTCAAAATATACATTAAAATTGAATCAATTGTGTGTTTGACTTATAACAAAGATTCTTACACATACCTATCAATTTTTTCCATTGTGGAAACATTCTCTACCATTCAATGGATGTTGAAATGGTGTAAACAAATACAATAGAACTTGTAATAGAAATATGGAATGATACTTGCCTGACAGTCTAATATTTTATAGGAGTACTTTTAGTAATCGTGTATAATTGAGAAATGAAGCTAGAAAGAAGAATGCAATTGTTGGGATACCTACCTGTGAAGAACACATTGCAAAAACAAAAAAAATATTTGATCAACCTCAAAAAGCTCCATAAGAGATGTCTAGCTATGAGAAATTAATAACAGTTCATATTTCACATTTCCTTATACCAGAAAAATAAGCAAAATATATGTTCTGATAGTATGCAAATGATGTGTTCTTATAGCATATTATTCAAAATCTTTGTCCTCATTTTATATAGAAATCTGTATTAAATGGAAAAATGAGTTGTAAGAGAAGTATAAAAGAAAGTGGAAGAGCAAAAAATATACTTCTATCTGTCACATACCAAATCTACTGGTATATTTGGTGGAAATTTATGGCTATCAAGAATATTTACATACACATACAAATTATTGAAATGTTTCATTTATGTAATTGCCCAACAGCAATATAGATTGAAGTTAAAAGGCAGAAATGAGAGGTGGAGGATCCTTCCTTCCTAAGGAAGATACATCACTTGTACTTTTTTCCTATATTTTTATGTAATTTTTGTTCATTTCATACAATTCACCTTAATCATATTTGGACACCCTTCCATGTCTGCAACCCCCCATAGTCTGGCCATGGGATTTCATGCATTCTCTCATACATGTGAAGGCCTATTGAGTCATTTCTGTCACGAAATGTTGATCATTATGAGTACATCCACTGGAGCCATGTCAGCCTATCAAGAAACACTCACTTAAAGAAAGCCAAGTCTCCCTCACCCTGTAGTGATCAGTTGCCAATAGTATCTCAGCAAAGGCTGGAGCTTTTTTACCCATTGCCCCAGTTCTATGCTGGGTTTTTGTCTGGATTGACTTGCACGGACAGGTCCTGTGTGTGTTGTCACAATTGCTGTAAGTTTGTATTAGCAAGTTCCTAGTAAACTGGAAAACTCTTTTTCTTTGTGGTCATCTACCACCCCTGGCAGTTAAAGTCTTTTCACCACCTCTTCTGCTATGCTCCCTGAGCCCTGAGTAGCTGTGTTTTAATGTAGAAGTCCTATCTAGGGATATGCATTCTGCAGTCTCTTTGTATCCGTATTATGAGTTGTGACTTTTTGTGTTAATCCAAATCTATTACATGAAGAAACTTCTCTCAGGAGAGTTGAGAGATGCATTAATATTCTCTCTTCCCCTCTCCTCCCCCTGGCCCACTCTATTCCTTGAGCCTTTGTAGAGGATGCATTGTAAATGTGTGACTTAGGGCTGCTGGGCATCTCAAAAAGACACTTATTCTATACATTTGGCCAGTTGTAGAACTCTATAATATTGGATCTTGTGCAAAAAAACTTTCTTTCATGAATGGCAAAAGGTATAATTGTCTATAAATGTAAGGATACCTATTTAGCATATAGTAAGAAATTGTATTTTTGTAGTGATATGACAGAAGTAGATTCTTCTCTCGAAGAATCTATGACCTCTCCAGTCATGTGCATCTGGCTGTTTACAGTGCCACACACGTATTACTTCCAATGAGTGGGTCTTAATTCCAATTAGACAGCTGTTAATTACCACCAAGATAAAAGTGTCACTACTACAACAATGAAAATACTTTAACGTGCCCGCCATTGCTGTGGTTATTGGACTTTATAGCTAAGTTGGACCATTGATTTTTCTACCCACAGCAGTGTGCATAGTATCCTCTGAGAGTTATGTGAGCTACTCTGCAGGAAGGAGGCTGCCAGGTCTGTTCTAGCTCCATTGCTCTAAGTCCTGCATCCAAATTGTTGTCTGTCTTTAGCAGTAGTGTCTTACCTTCAGGTTCTAGGAAGTAATCAAAGGCTGTGGCAATAGCCTGTGTTATTTTGGGAGTCACTTGGACTACCCTGACCAACACCTAGAAGGGTGTTTTTCCTGTCTGGCACTGTGTTTTTATTATATAACCTTCATCTATGCACATGCATAGATGGCTAGACAGAGAGGCAGACAGACAGACAGAGATAAGATATAGATATAGGTAGATATGAATGTATGTCTATTTTTCCAGAAGGCTTTTGAAATAATATAGTTTTGTCTGGGTTTTTATACCAACTAAGTATTATTTATCTCTTCTCTCTCTCTCTCTCTCTCTCTCTCTCTCTCTCTCTTCTCTCTCTCTCTCTCTCTCTCTCCCTGTATCCCCTGTATAATACTCCCTCTGCCCCCCTTGTTAAATTATCCACATTTCAGTGTTTCAGGCTTCACACTGAGGTCTTTGATCCATCTGGAGTTGAGTTTTCTGCAAGATAATAGATATAGGTATAATAACATAGATGCAAATTCCATTCAGTTTTATTATTATAATTCTTTGATATAGTTTGAGATCTGGGATGGTAATCCCACCAGCATTGTATTTGTGTTCAGGATTACTTTTGCTATCTGGGGTCTTTTGTACTTCTGTAAGAATTTCAGAGTGTTTTTTTAATTCTATGATGAATATCATGAGGGTATTCATTGGAATTACAATGAATCTATAAATTGCTTTTTGTAGGATGGTCAGATTCACAATATTAATTCTTCCAATCCAAGAACATGGGAGGTTTTCCATCTTGTATTTTCTTCAATCTTTCTTCAAAGATTTAAACTTTGTATTATACAGGTCTTTAATGCCTTTCGTTAGGATATTTTATTGTCTGATGCTACTGTGAATGAGAGGGCTTGCATGAGCACTTTCTCTGATTGATTGTTACTGGTATGTAGAATGACTACGGATATTCGTAATTTTTCTGTATCTTGACACTGCTGAAAGTGTTGATCATTTCTAGAAGTTTTTGGTGACATTTTTTGTATGTCTTGTTCATAACCATATCATCTACATATAGGTATAATTTTACCTTTTCTTTTACAATTATTAACCATACAATTTCCTTCTCTTGTCTTATTGCTCTAGCAAAACTTTCAAGCTCTGCACTGAAAATCAGTGGAGATTGTGGACCATTTCATCTGGAATCTGATTTTAGTGAGAATCCTTCCAATACTTTTCCATTTATAATGATGTTGGCTCTGAGTTTGTTGTATATAAATTTAAGTGAACTGAAGTATGTTCCATCCAGACCAATTCTCTCTAGGACTTTTTATTCTTGATATTGTCAAAGGCCTTTTCCATTTCTACTGAGATGATCATGTGATTTTTGTCTTAAGTCCATGTATATGATTTATTATGTTTAAATACTTATGTATACTGAGGCATGCATGTATCTCTGGAATAAAGTCAACTTGATCACAGTTGATCTTTTTGGTATGTGCTTGTATGTAATTTGTATTTTGTCAAGAATTTTTGCGTCTACATTTATTAGGTAACCCTTATAACCCTTATAACCCTTATTTTATTTACTTACTTTTATTTACTTATTTTTATTTTATTATGTAACCCTTATAACCCTTATTTTATTTACTTTTTATTGCTGCGATAAAAACTGGGACCCAAACCAACTTAGGGAGGGTTTATTTGTCTTACAGCACAGTCAACCACCAAAGGAAGCCAAGGTAAGAATTCAGGGTAGGAACCTGGAGCACAGACCATGCAGGTATGCTGTTTACTGACTAGCTCCCAGCACACTTTCTTATACAATACAGAACCACCTACCCAGGGATGGCACTGCCCACAGTAAGCTGGGCCATACCACATCACTCAAAAATCGAGAAATTGCCTTACAGACATGACCATCCCATATCACTCAACAAACGAGAAATTGCCTCACAGACATGGCCAAATTCAATGCAGCCAATTCCTCAATTGAGATTCCCTTTAACCAGATATGTCAAGTTGACAACTAAAGCCATCTAGCACAGGCTTATAGTTTTCTTTTCTTGCTGTGTCTTGAACTGGTTTGGTATTAGAGTAATATTGGCTTCATAGAAGAAGTTTGGAAGTTCTCCCTCTACTTCTGTTTTTTGTTTTGTTTTGTTTTTGTTTTTTTTAATATAAAAATAATTTAAGTGTAGTATTTGTGTTAGGAGGCTTGTATCCTAATGCAAAGTTTTGATTTTCTTATTTCTTTTGGGTCTGCTTAAACTGCTAATCTCTTGCATAACATTGGTGGATCCATTGAATATGGAGATTTCTTCACTTAGTATATATTTTCAAATTTATTTTTATTTTTTATGTATACCTTTATTGAGTTTTTGTGCATTTCATGCAATAAAACTTAATCATATTTAGGTCACCCTTCCATATCCATACCTCCCATACCCTCCACCAGATTTCATGCAGCCTCTCATATATGTTAAGATCTAAGGAGTGAAGTTTATGTACCCATATGTCCCTCAGTTCAAGTTTATCCCTTGAAGTCTAGTCAGTCTATCTAGACTCATTCCTTTAAAGGAGATCTACTCTACCTCACCCAGCAATAATGAGTTGCCAATAGTTCCTTGGCTAATGTTGGTGCCTTCATCCCATTTCCCCAGTTCTATGTTGGGGTTTTGTCAGATTGAGTCAGCGTAGGTCTTGTGCTTGCTGTCACCATAGCTGCAAGTTCAGATAAACAAGTTCCCAGAGGCTTGCATACATTTTTTGTTGTTCTTTTTTTTGTGTTGTGGTTGTTATTGTTTGTTTGTTTTGTTTGTTTATTTTTTGACAGGATCTATTAGTCCCAGCTTGCCAGAAAGTCACTATGTGGACTAGACTGACCTGGCCTAAATCTTCCAGAGATACTTCTGTCTCTGCCTCTAGGATTACAGGTGTACATCACCACACCAGGTGCTGTATAGGTTTTTAAAGTATTCCTTTCTAAGTTCTGGATGTTTATGGTGTCTGTACTGAGGTTTTCCTTTATTATCTGATTTTGTTCTTTTGGATTTGCTCTTTTTGTCTTTTTCTTAGCAAGGCTAAGTGTCCATCTATCTTGTCTATATTCTGAAAGAACCAGGTCTGAGACGTTGATTTTCTTGTACTATTTTGCTTCTATTTTGCTAAATCCTCATCTTATTTTTATTACTTCTTGTCTTTTCTGTTTGCTGTTTGTTCTTGCTTTTCCAAATTCTTGTGTTGTATCATTAAGTCACTTATTTGTGCTCTTTCTGACTTTTTGTTGTTACATCTTAATTGAATTTTTGCGAACTCCATACAATATAATTTGGTGGCATTTAGATCCACTCCCTTCTCTGTACCTTCTCCCACTGTCTCCCCAGTTCGATGAAATATAATATAATATAATATAATATATATATCTACAACTTATATCTCTATATC
>NW_008339916.1:1843127-1860623 GCF_000622305.1 Nannospalax galili
TATAACATGGCTAACAGAGTATGATCTGTGACCTCCAATGTCCTTCAGTGTTAATGCTTCACTCTGTCTACCAAGAGTCCCAACCATGCAAGACACTGTCTTCCCCCCCGCCCCAGTAGACATCAGTTGTAAAATGTTCTCTAGGTTGCCTTGGCAATTTTTATCCACTTCCCCATGTCTCCGTTGGAACTTTGTCTGATTTGAGGTTGCATAGGACTTGTGTATGCTGTCACTGCTGGTATGAGTTTACATGAGTAATTGAGCAGCTGTCTGGAAGATTCTGCTTCGTTGTGATCATACAACCCCTTTGGCTCTTGTAATGTTTCCTCCTCCTCTTCCATAATGATCCCTGGGCCTTGAGAGGCAGAGATTTGAAATAGGTGTTCTATTTAGGGATACGCACTCTGTGGCCTCTTGTTCTCTACACATTGGCTAATTGTGGGTCTCTTTGTTAATCACTGTCATATGCGCAAGTAAATGTCTCTGGTGGGAGTTAAGTGATGCCTTCATTCTAAGTATAAATGTTGCATTGAAGATGCATCACTTAGGGTTAAGGGTCTCACAGAAATCTATTCTCTGCATTTCACCAGTTCTGGGAAAGGTACACTTCTCTGTAAATATAAGGATGCATATTTAAATAAAGAAATTACATTGGTCTAGGAATGTGGCAAATGTAGTTTTTTTCCCCCAGAATCCTCTCCAAAAAGACAAAATGATATTTGCAGGTGAATGCATGAAACTGGAACCTGTTATACTACGTGAAGTAACACAGAGTCAGAAAAACAAGTGGCATATGTTCTCTCTCTCTCTCTCTCTCTCTCTCTCTCTCTCTCTCTCTCTCAGATCTTAGCTCCAAATTCCTATGTGAGAAACATGCATCCTGATGCAATCACAGGATCTGGGAAAATGAAAGTAAACCATGAGGATAAAGAAGAAAAAGGAGCTCAAGAGAGAGGGCTAGAAGGAGACAGGTGTTATTAAGGGGAAAAGGAAGGAATAGGGAAGGTTATACAGGGGAGTGAGAAGAAAGCTAAATAATGCTTGATAGTATGAAAAAACATGGGGTTAATGTATTAGCCCAAAATCATCCTGGAAAATACACATACAATAAATATAGTATTACATGTGTCTAACTAAAGGCTACATATATAAAAAGTGAATGTTATAATGTCAGGCACATGAAACCTCACCTTAAGTTATTCCTCAGGGTAGTCCAAGAGACTCCCAAAATAACATAGACTATTACAACAAGTTGTACAAGACCCTATTGCTGAAGACAGGGCACACTTCAGACACAGGACTTGAAGCAACTAAGCTGGAACTGATCATGAAACCTCCTTCCTGAAGAGTAGCTTAGAAGGTATCAGAGGATACTACATAAGATGCTGAGGGAAAGAACCAACCAATGGTCCTCTCCATCTATGAATTCTAACACACAACAGAGACTGGCCCAGCAGCCTATCTCTATTCTTTCAATAGAGTGACACTTTTATTGTGCGGGTACTCAACAGCTGTGTAATTGGAAGTAAGGCCCGCTCAATGGGAGGGAACACACTGAGTTATTATAAACATTACCAAATACACATGGCTCTCCCTCCCCGATTCATGGCACCCCTCCCCAACAGACTTCACATGTTCTGCCATACATCTTAATTCCTTTCCAGGCAAACATTTCTAACCAGATATAATTCAGTGAATATTCATCCACTGTAATCTAGTCAGCCTGTGTAGAGATCATTAGTAATGCTTGCTCTCCCTCACCAAGTAGAAATCAGTCTCCAGTACTTCACAGACTAGGGCAGACCTACCGCCCAATTCCTTAGCTCTTCTCTAGGCTCTTTTCTGATTGAGTTGGCACAGATCCTGTGCTCAATGCCAACAGTGCCACAAGTTCACATGTGCAAGCTTCTAGTGGCCTGAAAGCCTCTGCTTTCCTATGTCCATGGACCAACCCTGGCTTTTACAATGTTTCTGCCCCTTCTTCTTCAATATCCCTGAGCTTTGGGTGGGAAAGTTTTGATATAAGAGTCTTATCCAGGGACACACACTCTATAGTCACTTATTCTCTAAAACATAGCCAGTTATGGCCTTCTGCATGCATCACATTCTGTTGTATGATGGTTTTCTGGTGGAGTGGAGGTATATTAGTACACTCTATATCCCTCTTTGGCTATATTCCATGAGTCTTAGGTGTAGAAGTCAACTGTAGATGTCACTTAGGACTAGGCATGTCTCAGATGTATGTTCTCTCTGTATCTGACCAGTTCTAGGATTCTGCAGTAGCCCACATCTGTTGTAAAATGAAGTTACTTTGATGAGTAGTATGTGGTATCCTAGTCTGTAAATATAAAGATTCATATTTAGCAAAAGGTAAGAAATTTCATTAACCCAAAGATATGACAGAGATAGTGTTCTAGGATAGGATCTATGACTGCTCCAGCCATGTTTACAGTGTCACTCACAAATTCACTCCCATTGAGAGGGCTTTAAGTCCAATTAGATAGCTGTTGGTTTATCCCCCAGATAATAATGCCACTACTGCACCAATAGAAGTAGTTTGCCATGCTGGTTGTTATGGTTATGAGGTTTTAGGACTTCATTGGAAGATTGGTTCTCCCTTAGCAGCTTGCATAGTATCCTCCAGAACTATGAGAGCTAAACTTCAGGTAGACAACGACCAGGTCAGTTCCTGCTGCATTGTTCCCAGTCCTGTGTCCAAAGTATGTCCTGATTTGAGCAATAGGGTCTTATCTTCCAGTTCTGGAGATAACTAAAAGCTCTGGTAATAACCTGTGTTATTTTGGGAGTCTCTTGCATCATTCTGACAAATCACTGGAAGAGAGTTCTCTTCTGTTTGGTACTGTGTTCCTTGTCATACAGTCTCCAGGTGTACATAAGCACTAATGTTCAGGCACCACATGTGCATTTCTCAGGGGGTTTCAGAGGCAACATATTTCCCTCTTCCCTAGAGTCTTAGCATCCATTCATCTCTACTCTCTCTTCCCCCAACTAACCTCCCTCCTCCCTCTCCAGTTCAAATGTCCCCTTTATCTCCTCCCTTTCTCCATCCCCCCTCTCCTGAGTTACCTTCTCCCCTACCATGACCCCTTGCATGTCCCCCCTCTCCTCCCCACAGTCATACACTCCCTATTTCCCCACCACCCACCTGGTAACATCTGTTCCCTACTATCCCCCTTTTTCTGGCTCTTTCTTTGCCTTTACCTCCATGTTTCCTTTCCATTTTCCTGGCTCCTGGTTTAACTCCAGAATTTATGTACTCATACAAAAGGGATTGGTGCTACAATCTGCAAATGAGGGAGAACAGACATCACTTGCTTTTCTGCATCTGTGTTACTTCACATAAGATAACAGTCTCTAGTTCTATTAATTTACCTGCAAATTTCATAATTTTTATCTTTTCTTGCTGCTGAGTAGAAGTTCATTGTGTAAATGTGCCAAATTTTCATTAAATATTCCTCAGTTGAGGGACATTTGGGTAGCTCTCATTTCTTAGCTATTGTGAAGAGAGCAGCAACAAATATGGATGCACATGTATCTCTACAGTAGGATGAGTCCTTTGGGTATAGGCCAAGGAGTGGTATAACTGCATCACGTGGCAGATTTAATCTTAGGTTTTTTTCCACACTATTTTCCATGGTGGTTGCACGACTTTGTATTCTCACCAGCAGTAATGGGCGTTCCCCTTTCTCCACACGCTTGCCAGCATTTGGTGTATTTCATTCTCTTGATCTTAGCCAGTCTTACTGCAGTAAGATGAAGTCTTAAAGTGGTCTTGACCTGCATTTTTCTAATTACTAAGAATCTTGAGCACATTTAAAGGTGTTTCTTAGCCACTTTTATTTCTCCATTTGAGAACGCTCTGCTCAGGTCTACAGCCAATCTATTAATAGGGTCATTTATTTTCATGTTTCTTTGTTTTTTGAGTTCTTTGAATACTCTGAATATTAATCCTCTATCAAATTTGTAGCTGTTAAAGATTTTTTTCCCACTCAATGGGTTTCATCTTCATTTCCTTGGTTGTTTTTTTCCTGTATAAAATCTTTGTAGCTTAATGAGGTCCTACCTGTGTACATGTTAATACATAAGCCGAATTAATTTCTTCCCTCTCTAAGTTGTATTCAGTCATGGTATTTTTTAAATAAATAATTTATTGAGTATTTCATACATGCATATAAGGTGTTTTGAACAAATCCATGCCCACTCCCTCCCCTCCAACTCTTCCCATATCTCCCCATCACTTCTTTGATAACTTCATGTACTCTTTCTTCTTCTTTTATTTATTTATTTTTTAATGGGGCTTTTAGCTACTCTAACATTTCCCCCTCTGAAGAGGTAACCGTAAAATCTTTAGGGATTAGATAAAAGCTCCCAAATATTTTCAACATTTTTGGCCTTTGGAACAGAATATTTTACTAAGGGGCCAAAGGAAATTGTGAGTTGTAGCCAAGAAACTGGACACTTTTCTTTGGGGGTCTTTTTACCCTGTCTAACCAATTCCTACCTCCTATTCTTATCACACCATCCTCTGAAGAAGTTACCCAAATTTCCAATAGAGAATCAGGATGCAGACCACTCTGGCTTCTTCCATGCTGAGCAGGGATGCAGGGTGGGGCAATTGGAACACCCTTTCATTGGGTCTATCTAAAAGACTCCCAAATTGCATAACTCTTATCTCTGGGGGAAAACTTGTTTTGTCAAACAGTGAGCACTTATAAGTATCCACTATGGAAGAAAATCCTCTGCCTAACGTGGATCTTTCAGTATTCATTGGTTGTTCTATGTGAACTATAGTGTAATTCATATTTAAATTTGTATGTATTCATATTTTTGGGTACACTGTTCTCTACATAGGAACTAAGTTTTCTTATGGTAATGTGTTACTCAGAGAGTCTCCCTTTTCTTCTTTATTATTTATCTTTAGTTCTACCTATCAATGGAGGAAATGTTTACTGGTTACTAAATATTATGACTATTGTTCTAATATTAAGTTCTCCCTGAAATTTCATGAATTCTTGCTTATATGTATTTACTTTTTTGTACAAATATAATAATTATCAATGGAATTTGATAATCTAATGTATTATTGTAGAACATTGTCTATATGATCTTGTCTATTATCTGTATTACTTTATTATGGTCTACTTTATATCAATAAAGCAAATCAAGATATATGAAACAATAAACAAAATAATATAGCTATAAATACAACAAAAATGTCAAATCAGTAAGCTAACATTCTATATTAAAGAATAAGAAAAGGCCAAGTGTGGTGTCACATGCATGCCTTTAGTCCCAGCACTCAGGAGGCAAAGACAGGAAGATCTCTGTAAGATCAATCTAGCTTTGTCTAAATACAAATTCCAGGCCA
This sequence comes from Nannospalax galili, assembly GCF_000622305.1. Lineage (NCBI taxonomy): Eukaryota > Metazoa > Chordata > Mammalia > Rodentia > Spalacidae > Nannospalax > Nannospalax galili. Next base: position 1,848,517 of record NW_008339916.1, read on the forward strand.
ACTGGGTCTACAGGGAAACCCTGTCTTAAAACAAACGAAGAATTAGAAAAGTAAGCTCAAACTGATTCCAATTCATATTTAAAGTGAATCTTTTGCAGAAAATGTACAAATAACTTAGAGATTTTCAATTCATTTTTCCAATGCTTAGTGTTTTAAATATCTGTGTTGTGTTCTAAAGAACCAGTACTTATTAGTCTACCACAAGAACACTAAGCTGAGGCAGGAGAAAAGATGCAGAATTTGTGGAAAAATGTCCCCATAAACAGGTAGTTCTTGAAGTTAGATCTGAGGTATCACATTTTGTGATCTTGTAAACCAGACATTTTTCTTTTTCTCTTTTATTATTTTTTACTTTTTAATTGAATTTTTTTCTATTTTCTTACAATATAATTTGATGGTATTTAGGTTCCCTCCCCACCCTCATCCCACTTATTGTCCCCCACCCAATTTAATGTGCTCTATACACCAGATATTTTTCAAATGGGCCTCATTTCTTGGGATTGGTGCTCATGCGGCATTTCCTTGCATACTAAATCTCATCAGAACTTGCAAAGTACAATATCTTAAAAATGAAGCAACAGTTACTTTGGGCCACATCTCGGCCTCAAAAAGTCTAACAGCTTCCTAGATATCACGTAGTTGCTGCTTTGAGATGTTTTGGTGGTGATCAACTGATGTCCTTTTTGGAAAGATTAAATTCACATATTAAGTCTGAGATCCTGTGAATCTAATTTCATTTACTAAAAAAAACTATCTGCAGTAATATCTTTAGTTAATATTCTTGTACCCCCATCATCTGAAATATTTGGTGAGTTCCTTCATGTAATGACCGTGTTCTGTGAAAGGAAGAGGATGATTTGAGAAAAAAAGAAGTCTACGGAGAAGCAGAAGTAATAATGGAATAATGAAGCTGCAAGTCAAGTGACATTTGACGTCACCAAAGCCAATGGAGAATTCCAGGTATGTTTATTAATTATTATTTGGAAAATTTCTTACATGTGTATGTATATATATTATGATATGTATTATGAATAGTGAACATGTTGACCCCACATTACTTTCTCTTTGTCAAAACCCTTTCATTGAAACCTTTACTCCTCTAAACCTGAACCACTTAAAGCATTCATGACTTTTTTATGTGATGTACTAATTTTAATTAGGGTCACATGGATAAGAAACATGTGGTCCACATTCACAATGGAATTTATCTGTAAGAAAAATTAAATTAGAAGGTAAATCAGCAGAATTGTAAAATATACAAAGTGAGGTAACCTAGGTTCAGAAAGAGAAGCATGTCATGTTCTTTCTCTGCATTGAAACTTATATAGTAATTTGTCCCAGTTTTCCTAGGGAATATGTAAAATATTTGTCTCATTATTAGGAAGACAGGAGCTCATGGCACTGTATGGTAAAGACATACAAGTTTACCTATAATTTTATGAGAAGTCATGAACAAGGCTATCAGAATAACTTCCCAGCATAGACAACTTCACGGAACCATAGACAATAAGAAGGTTTTGTTTAGGCCACTGTTTGTAGAGATGTTTTTTTGTTGCTTCAAACTGCTAAAAACGAGACCACAGCAGGAAGCCAGGTAAGGAGAGGCCAGAAAATGTTAAAGATGGTTTTGGAAATGGGCAAAAAACTCATCAGAACTGAAAGTCATGAAAACAACTAACTTTAAAAAGATGAGCGCGCATGCCTGTAGTGCCAGCATTTGGGAGGCAGAGGCAGGCAGATCTCTGAGTTCAGGGCCAGCCTGGTCTACATGGTGAGTTCCAGGACAGCTGGGGCTACAGGAAGACCCTGCTTCAAAAAGACAAAAAAAAATAATCATGAGTGAGTGCATGTTCATCTTTATTAGTCGGTGCTATACACATGAACTCAAATATCACATTGTAGCTTATAAACACGTACAATTATTATGTAGTGAATGAAAACTAAATAAGATTGTGAAGAAAATATTAACTGCCTTGATTTTACCATTACATATAATACTGGTCAATCAAACGATTGCATTTTACTCCTTAGATATATATGATTACAACAATAATGAGAGAGTAACAGGCCTGATTCTTCTCCAACTCCAGAAAATATGGTCCATTTTATAAATAGACAGAGAAACAGTCTGGATTATGTTCTACTCTTTCTGTGGCAAGTGCAATTTTTATTTAATCAACTTTGATATTTAGCTGATTAGATTTCTATGCAAAGTTTTAAAAGAGCAGTTCAAATAACATAATTTTAATTCATTGTCATCCACATCCGTAGTTACCTTGATAGGTAATTGATGGCTGTATTTCATGTTTCTAAGGTGCTTCAGCATAGACTGATTTTCCTATCAACCTTTCCTTGTGCGAATACTTAACATTTTGTGGACTGCTACATGAATATCTACTTGTATGTCTCTTCTTAAGCTCCTATAGTAGTGTTGCCTTCTTATAAGTTGCAGTTTCTTCTTTAGGTCTATTACCAAAGATTTTACATTTTAAACATTTTACCATTGTTATACTTCGGTCAAATTTTGGACAGAGTTTAAAACATGTTTTATATTTACCTTATTGAATAAAATAAACACCTTTTTGACTGTCATGACACTTTGAATCACCTCATTTTAACATGCTGTATTCTCTTTACAAATAGATTCTCTGATACATATTTCACATAAACCTTCAAAATGAAGTAAACCACTCATTTGAATATTATAATGGCTCCATTTGGAAGCTTTTAATTAAAATGAATCCACTCTAATATGCAATAAATTCTTCCTTTATCATCATTCCAAGAAATATGTGAATTTAGCATTTTTTGAATGAAATATAAATATTCAGAGTATTTGTAAATTATATAGTACAGCTAACGAATGACATAGCTCAAATGCAAACACCAATCTCATACTAATTATGCTTGTGTCAGTGTGTCTTATTCTATTTACTGTTGTTTTCCATTTTAATTTGTAATAATTTTAGTTTAAAAAGTGATTTTTTTTCATGTTTTTAGTATTTCTTATTATGAGTCATCCTAAATAGTGTGATAATATGTCTAGGATGTGATTTGTTTTCATATTTCTATGACTCTTATGGCCGAAACAATTGTGTTGGTTTGAGATAGATTCTTCAGTGGCTTATTTGAATCCTGTACTACTTCACTGCCTGGATGATTTATAAAGAAAGTTCACGGATTAGGTGCCTGCGATTATATAATATGGTTTATATATGTTGTAATTACTTTTAGTTCCTACAGTTTCAGAGACAAGTAGCAAGGATGAAGGCATGTGAGTGAGTGTATGTAAAATGCAAGGGCAAGATATTGCTGCAATATTGGTTGCCTTGAAATATTTGAGGCCTTTTCATGTGGAAGAAGAAATAGATTTCTTACTGTAGGCCCACACAATATAGCTAGCATTATGGGGAGAAAGTTAGATGGTAGAATTTTTTAGTTTTAGGAGTGACTAATAGTGCACAGCATTTGCATAGGATATGGCATGAAGTCATATTAAGGGCTCAGTCTACAGCCTTATGGAGCAGATGAATAGAATGTGGGAAGAATGAAACAAGAATTACTCTGATCAACACTTTCCTAATTGCATGACTTTTTTCTGTCTTGCTTATCTCTCTGTATATCTATTTATATATCTATAATCTAACAATATGAAATATATATTGTCTAGTTTTCAAAAGTAAATCTAAGTAATTAACAGCTAGGAAGATATTATATGTAAAAACAAAAAAAAATCTGTGTCTGTTGCGTTTGCTCTACATTTTGGGTTGTACACTGAATTCATATCCCCTTTTCCCTATTACATTTACAATCAGTACAGGTACTGTAATAAAGATAATTCTAAGACATTCTAGAGTATTTCTGAAGCAGAATTGCAACGAATGAAAAAGAAATAAAAAACGACTTTGTATCACATATACCTGAGTTTATACTCTAAATTTTTTATTTTATTTGAGATATCAAGAAATCAATTGAAATGTTCATATGTCTCCATTTCTTGCCAAGAAATGTGGATAGGAAGGTATATTAATTGAAAAGTCACTGATAAGTTAAATGACAAATCATAAAAGCATATTTCACACAAAATAGTCTAGTTTATACTCAGTAATGGGAAGTTTGTGTATACATGATTCTTTACTTACTTTACATTGTTTACGAAACAATACCAGTTCATAGTCGATTGATGCCTTTCAAGTTTCTATGTATTTTGTAAGAATAAAATGCCAAAAATTTTCTGAATTGTGGGTATTCAACAAAAGTGAAAATTTCCTTAGAAGCAACACTCTTTATTCAACTTCTCTCCATAAATACACACACACACACACACACACACACACACACACACGTCTGCATCGTCACTTACCATACATTCACAACTTAAGCATAAACATGCAGAAATATTTTTCTTTTAAATAATCAGTATATTTCAGTTTTTGCATACAAAAAACTCATGTCTACTATTTTATTACCAGATTAATATTATTTAAATATATTTCATTTATATAAAACATTTTTTGATATTGCAACCCCTAGAAAATATTTTAATTGTCGGAAAGAAGTTATCTGTGGTGTTTTCTGAGCCCTGCATTACTCTAGATTATCTTCTTTGCATCTTTCTATGAAAATTTGTACAAATCCAGTTTATGTCAGAAATAAATTAGTACTACATTCTATAATAAAATTTCATATATCCGATCATGATATAGTATAATATCTTAAAAGTTCCATAAACACAATTGATAGCAGTGTATACAAATGTAGTTGAACTTCATGTGTGTATTCATATGTATATCTTGTATATTGTTTCAGTAATTGTTATGGAAAGCATATTATGGGTGCAAATTCTTGCATTGTTCATGCTAGATTGATGAAAGTTAAATGCATGTGGGCACATGTGTGTATGTACCTATCTTTTCATACTGTGATTATCTTTTTTGGGGGTCTTTTTGAGACAGGGTCTCCCTGTATCCCCAGCTGTCCTGGAACTCACTATGTAGACCAGGCTGGCCTTGAACTCACAGAGATCTGGCTGCCTCTGCCTCCCAAGTGCTGGGACTATAGGCGTGCGCCACCACGCCCAGCTCATACTATGATTATCTTAAATGAAGATTGTGAGTATATGTCCTTCTTCAATCCATGTTATGATAACTGGTGAATGAGCACTGTTTGAAATTTTGTTAATTGTTGAATATTGAAATGTCTAGTTCATCATATGAATGATGAATTGATATTTAGGCTAATGTGACTTAAAATATTAAGTATTACATTTTTTTGGTTTATATTTTTTTAAATACAAACATTTATTGATGTCACTTATGGTAGAAAACAGTTCCTACACCAGATGTGGATGGCAAAATTGTTAAATACAATATTTACAAGGTGAACATACACACTGACCCAGTCTTTTAATTTAAGAAAGCCAATTCCTCCTCTCCCCAACTGTAAGACATGTGAGTGAATACTAATGAAAAGCAGTAAACAGCCCTTTGGGCTATATTATTTACTTTTTTTTTTTTTTTTGGTGTTTTTGAGACAGGGTCTCCCTGTAGCCCCAGCTATCCTGAAACTCACTATGTAGACCAGGCTGGCCTTGAACTCACAAAGATCGGCCTGCCTCTGCCTCCCAAGTGCTGGGATTAAAGGCATGTGCCACCACGCCCAGTGGGCTGTATTATTTTCAATTCCACTCTGAGGTGATGATTCCAATTACATTCGAAACTTAAGTTCTCTTAATTCTTTTATCATACTCTTTTTTGTTCTCTTAATTATTTTATCACACTCTTGATTTTTTGCTTTAACTCCTCAATTTTTAAAATTAAAGTGCAATTATTGAAAAATGTAATGAATACTATAAGAACAACAGAGTATTTCAAACCAATGTAAATCCATGGTGTTGGCTAGCTTATTTGCGAACTTGACACAAGCTTGTCATCTGCAAAGAGTAAATCTCAATTGAGAAATTTCTCCTTCAGACTGGCCTGTGATTGTGACTGCAAGGCATTTTTATAATTGTTAACTGATGTAGAAGGGTCCAGTCCACTGTGGGTAGTTCCACCCCTGTGCAAGTAGGTCTTCACCATATAAGAATGGTTGCTGAGCAAGCTGGGGGAAGTGATTCCATATGTACCGTTCCTCTGTGGATTCTGCTTCAGACTCTGCTTCCAGGTCACTGCTTGAACTTTGGCCTGGCTGATGTCCCTTGATGGTACCATGCAAGATGAAATAAACTCTTTCCTTCATAAGTTGCTTTTGAACATGTACAAGCAACAGAAAAACAAACTAGGACATGTACTGATGAATAAAGGCTAATAGATTCTGTTTGATGTGTGTGTGTGTGTGTGTGTGTGCACGTGTGTGTGAGTGCATGCATGCATGGTTGTGTGTGTGTGTGTGTTTATTGTATCTGTTGCAAGAAAATATTCATGGAGGGGGCTGGACAGATGGCTCAGCAGTTAAGTGCACTGACTGCTCTTGCAGAGGACCCAGATTCAATTCCCAGCACCCACATGGCAGCTAACATTTGTCTATAACTCCAGTTTCAGGGGATCTGACACTGTTTCCTGACCTCCTCGGGCATTGAAAGACATGGATGCACTTAAACACATGCAGGTAATACATCCATACACACACATAAAAATAAAAAAATGTTAGAAAAAGAAAATACTCATGGAAAGGGAGATGCAAATAACATCAGTAATTCATCAAGGAGCATGACGAATGATAAATAAAACTTTAAAAAATAAAAAGGAAATCTCTTACTCTAGAAACTTCCTAAAATATGGTACATACACAAACATTAAATAGTTTCAATGGAGTTATCACATAGCAGAGTGACACTGAACCTACCAGATAAAACAGACTAACAAAGAAAAAGTTCAGTGCCATGAATGGGTTACTTCTTGGAGTTGTTAACCAGTGGTTTCCAATAGACACCCATGTATTGCAAGCTATTGCCATTGCTCTTGGTTACATTCCAGAACATCATGATAAGACTCTATTCTGAAGACACTACATACTTTATTCATAGAAGGACAAGTCAAAATGGTACTGTCCTGGGAGTTTCATCTCTGCCGGCTGGCTTTTGTAGTGGTGGAAGATGCTGTTCAGGAAGTGTTATGGAAGTAACAAACACATTCTGATTGGACTAAAGGCCCACTCCACAAGACACATTTTCTGGTACTGTTACTGGGGCCAAGTTCAAATGACTCCTACACATAGGTTAGTGCATCTTTCAAACCTCATTGTAGAAGTTTTTTTAAGTAGTTGGGATTAACTCAGAGACCCACAAGTGGTCGGTGTGCAGAGAATAAGAGATTGGGGAGTGCTCATCCCTAAATGTAACATGTACATCACATCCCTTCCCTGGCTCAGGGACCTTATTGAAAGAGGAGGTAGAAGGCTCGTAAAAGCCAGAGGTGGTGGATAACTATAAGGAAACAGTGTTTTCCAGATGTCACAGAGCAGTTTAACATATGAATTCAAAGGGTTGGTGAGAGTCTGCACAAGACCTCATCAAACTCAAGTGAGGACAAAATTCTAGCATGGAAGAAGGAGGAGGTGAGAATGAATCCATCCCTAGATGAGGACAAAACAGCAATTGATAGCTGCTGGGGGAGGGCAATCAGTTTTCTTTAAAGGTGTGGATCCTGATGGGTTAATCATATTATAAGAGATGACCATACATCCAAGACTGTACAGGCAGCAGAAATTGGGGTCCTAATAACCCCTGCTTAATCATCCGCTACTGACGAATTCTGGGATGTGGAGAGTTGTTTACTTCAGTTGTGTACTCTCTTGTGAGGATACTTCCAAACTTGTGCTTACACAGACTACTCTGGAAAAACTAAGTAGGTCACAAACCAATATTAAAAATCATAAATGTGAGAAATGTAATTTAGGAGAGGAATGAACACAGGTGGGAGAGAGAGTAAAGAGAATAGAGGGAGAGAGTAATTAGAATGTATTATATAAATGTATGAAATTATCAAATAATAAATTTCATTAATGAAAATATGAAAGAAGAAAGGTAAATTGGTTAATAGTAAATAAGAGTGAATCGTCTACAAGAAATATAAGAGTATACTAAAATCTCCCAAAATATATGTAATTGGACATCAAGTGGGACAAGGAAGAGACAGGTGGATTGGATGCAATATTTGAAGTATGGCATTTAAAAACATGAAAAGTTGTTTTTCATAAATTCAATAGTACTATTGAGCACCAAGCAGAATGCATACAAAGAAACCCACACTTTCACACATAGATTTCAAAACACCATAGCAGTAAAAGTAGTAATAATGATTATCTTAAAACTGATCAGAAAATAAGATGTGCAAAGTTATTTTTATGAGCACAAGTGATAGTGGCAACAAGATATTCTCCTAAAGAGATAGAAACCAAGGGTTGGGAACTAACTCAGAGAATGAAGTGTTTGCTGTATAAGCATGAGGACCTGAGCTCAGATCCCCAGCAGCCACATTTAAGAGAACGGCTGACATAGTGATGCACACATGTAATCTCAGTACTGGAGGCAGAGGCAGAGGATTCTGGTCTAGCCACTTAGTGAGCGTGGTGGTTTCAGTGAGAATGACCCCCATAGGCTTCAAGTATTTGGACACTTGGTCCCCATTTCATGTTGTCTTTTGGGGAATGTATTAGTCACTTTTCTGTTGCTATGATAGAAACACTTACCCAAACAATTTGTAGAAGGAAGAGTTTATTTGAGCTTACAGTTCCAGGGGAATTACAGTCCATCATGGTGACTGGAGGTGGCTGGAGGTGGCTGGAGCAGAAGTGAAGCTAAGCTCTACATCTTCCAGCAGGCACAGGAAACAAAAGAGCAACTGGAGATCCAGCAAGGCTTAAGAACTCTCTAAGCTCACTCCCAGGGATGTGCTTACTCCAGGACAGCCACATCCTTTAAGACCTCCCCAAACAGCACCACCATCTGGGGACAAAATGTCCAAATACTTGGAGCCTGTGGGGGACATTTTCATTCAACCCACCACAGGGAGGGTCATAGAAACTTTAGGAGGTGTGGCCATGCTAAAGGAAGTACTTCACTTGGAACAGGTTTCAGAGTATCTAGCCATGCCCATTTCCAGTCTGTGTCTCTTTGCTTCCTGTGCCAGCTTTAACTTGTGAGTGCTCAGCTATCTGCTCTGTACAATTCTGCTACCAAGTCTCCCCACCATGATGAACTCTAATTCCTTAGGAACCCTAACTCAAAGTATTCTTTTACAAGTTCCCTTGGTCAGAGTGTTTTATCACAGTAACAGAAAAGTAAGTAATACACTGAGCTAAGAAAAGGTACCAGAAGACAATGGAAAGATGTTGCTAAAATAAAAAAAAAATGTTTTTCAAACACTATTAAGAGCTAACAGATTATAAATTTGCAGTGAAAATACCATTCATAGATTTAGGTTAGGTTAATTAATTAAATCATTATCTAACAAAACAAAATAATTCATCTTGGTTGGGGGGAACAGGGAGATGACTCAGCAATTAAGAGCACCGGCTGCTTTTTCAGAGGACCCTAGTTCAATTCCCAGTACCCACAAGGCAACTAACAACCATCGGTAACTCCTGTTGCAGGGGATCTGACACCCTCTTCTGACCACTGAGAGCATTGCATGACATGGGTATACTTACATACATTCACTCATATACATAAAATAGAAATAATAAATAAAATATATTTAATAATCAATAAAGAATGTATGATTAAATGAAAATAAGTTCACTACGATTAGATGGAAGAAAAAGGAACAAGTATTGAAATGGTTTATCTGAACCTATCCTACCTCAATTCTTGCCTTAAAAACAGAAATTGGGAGCTGTAGAAAAGGCTCAGTAGTTAGGAGCACTGTGGATTGTTCTTATAGGGGAACTGGATGTGGTTCACAGGACCTATAGGGAGGCTAATAACCATCTGTAACTCTAGTTCCACAGAACCTGACACCATCTTCTAGTCTCCATGGGCAATGCATGCGGTTAGTGTTAAGGTTACCCTCGGGCAAAACAATCATACATCTAAAATAAAAATAAATGATTTTGGGGGGTCTTTTTGAGACAGGATCTTCCTGTAATCCCAGCTGACCTGGAACTCCCTATGTAAACCATGCTGGTTTCAAATTCACAGAGATCAACTGTCTCTGCTTCCCAATTTCTAGGATAAAAGCCATGTGTAACCATGCCTGGCCTATAAATGATTTTTTTAAGCAGAAAATGAAGAAAAGAAAATTAAATTCCTAAAGAATGATAGAAATAAAGACCTACTGACTATGAAGCAGCAGAGAAATTCATTTACAATTTTGTCGAGATTATGAATTATGAGAATCTGAAGCCAGAGCATGTTTGTAACGTTGATAAAAACATTTTTGTCTTATTATTTCAGAAAGACACTGACTATATAGCTTATGCAGCCCCAAAGAGGAAGTAACAAAACCAAGGACAGAGAATATGTTGGGACGTTCAGTACAGTAGGGTCACCTAAGTATAAACATGTGGTTATGAGCAAAAGCTTGTACTTTTGTTCTCTTAATGATGCAACTATCTCTCCAGTCTATGATTATGCTAATTCTAGTTTATGGATCACCAGGGACATAATTTCTATTTGGTACAAATAAACTTTGTACCAGGACACTAGACTGTCCGAAGACTGAAAGATTATGTTTTTCCTTGACAATTATTCTGTACATTCTCCACCAAAAATCCTCACCTAAAGGCATTTTTAAACAGCCTTCCAACAGCACTAACAATGTGATGAGTGAGGAATTTTTTCAATACGTGTTTAGGTTTATGGATGCCATGTATGTTATTGTTAAATTTTAATGTGTAGTGGCTAATGTCACAATTGTGAACCTCTTGTATAACACCTTGTCTGAGAAATGAGAAATGTTGAGTCTCACTAGAGGAACTGAGTCCTGCATTCTGTCCTGTGGTTTTACATCCAGACCCTACTTGCTGTTTATTCTCTGCCTCCTGACTGAACGTCCAATTTGAGCAGCAGCTTCCACAATAAACTCTTCCTCCTCCCGAAAAGTACTCACAAAACTAAACATCAAGAAGCAAAGCAACAAATTAAAAAGGATGAATGGAACAAAAAAGAGTTCTTAAGAAAGAAATATGTACTTTTATTACTATTGATCACTATAAAGTGCAATAGCCATTAATATGCAATCTTTCAATTAACCTGAAAATTTTGACTTTTTGATAATATCTATATTCACATCATCCTTCCCCTCCCTAATCAAGATATTCATAATCATCATATGTTTTGTTTGTATAGATTCAATGATTTAGATTTCAAAGAAAGAATAGAATGTATCAATTATATGTAAAGCCTAAAGTTGAACTCAAAGGACTAGAAAGCAGAATGTTGGTCACCAAAGTGTTGGAGTGAGGTTGAATTAGACTGGAGAGATCTTCGTAAGACCACAGCCATTTAGTTGGGAAAGTTATATAAGTGTATACTATGGTAAATATAGGTATTAATTAAAGTATTGGATACTTATCATTCTCTATGTTGTTAAATCTTAAATTTTCTCATATGAACATGTACATTGATGGATGTGTTCATTATATTAGTTACTAATAATTTCAATATGTTTACATATAAAAAAGCATGTGTACCACAGATATATAATTATTTATCAATTATAGCTTAATTAACTTTAGGGAAGAAAAACAAAGTGAGGGCATCCTGTATATTATAGAAAACCTAGAAGTAGAAAAATAATTGCCATTATTGCCAAATATTTCAAAGACTGACTGCTATTTAAAAAATAATTACACAATATTAAAGATTCAAGATGCATATATAGTATTTTTCTTAGTCTAAAGAAATTAAGACATAAATAAAATTCACTGAAATTTTAAAAGAAATAAGTCTACTAATATAATAGCATTTAGAATGTATGAGAAATAAAATGTCACTTCTCAGTGGGAACACTGACATGAGACAAATATCTGACAATATAAAAATATGTAAATGTACAGAAATGCAAGTGTGATGAAGAGTGATGCAAAATCATACAAAACAGTAGGTTATGAATGGAATCACTCATCATTTGTCAAAATTTTATGGTGGCCCCTACTAAATGAGA